>NC_079439.1:71139220-71211720 GCF_903798145.1 Danio aesculapii
CTGTTTTAGCACACAGCTAAAATAATGAAGGAGTGGCTTCACAACAACTCTGTGACTGTTCTTGAATGGCCCACCCAGAGCCCTGACTGAAACCTAATTAAGCATCTCTGGAGAGAGCTAAAAATGGTTGTCCACCATCCAACTTGACAGAACTGGAGAGGATCTGCAAGGAGGAATGGCACAGGATCCCCAAATCCAGCTGTGGAAAAACAGGTTGCATCTTTCCAAAAAAAGACTCATGGCTGTATTAGATCAAAGATGGCTTCTACTAAATATCTAGAACCATGTGATATTTCAGCTTTTTTTTTAATAAATCTGCAAAAATGTCAACAATTCTGTGTTTTTCTGTCAATATGGGGTGCTGTTTGTACATTAATAGAGACAAAAATGATCTTGAATGACTTTAGCAAATGGCTGCAATATAACAATAGTAATAAAAATTAAGGGGGTCTGAATACTTTCCGTACCCTCTGTAGTTTGTAGAGGAATGAAAGCAGTGCATGACTGATGTAAAACACATGGTGATAAACTCACCCGACTGCAGCGTCGAGCACTACTGTGACTGGGATGCTGAGCTTGCGGAGTTTTTCAGCCATGAGTTTACTATGGTGAACCAGGGGAAAAAACATGCATAAATCATCAACACTTAAAAATTAGATACCATATACACTCATAATAATGACCATAGCAGTTTTTACTTTCTTTTTTTATATATATACAGTTGAAGCCAGAATTATTCGCCCTCCTGTGAAGTTTTTCTTTTTTAAATATTTCCCAAATTATGTCTATTGGCGCAAGACATTTTTCACAGTATTTCCTATCATATTTTTTCTTTTGGAGAAAGATAAATTTGTCTTAATTGGGCTAGAATAAAAGCAGTTCTTAATATTTTTTAAAACCATTTTAAGGTCAATATTATTAGCCCCCTTAAGCAATATACATATTTTAACAGCATGAAGACTCACCCTGCTGAATCAGGCTGTGACTCAGTCACATACACTGTGAAGCGTTTGTTATCAGCCGCTGCATTCTCCAGAACCTTCAGGACCACTCGAGATGAGGAGTGGGTCAGGATTTTCTGCAAATCATGGAAAGCAGATTTGGGATTTAAGTTGCATTGGTATATATTTGCAGGCAAAGTCAGCAATACATTGCATGAGTCAACATTATAGATGTTTCTTTTACCCAAAAAATCATTACAATATTAAGTAAAGATCATCTTCAATCAAATTACCTACCATAAATACGTCAACACTCAATGTTTGATTAGTAATATGCAACTTAAACAACTTTAAAAGGCAATATTCTCAATATTTAGATGCTAATCTTCAGCAGATTTTCAAACAATTGTGTCTCTATGCTAACAAACGGTTTTCTTAAGGGTCACATTTGAGCAATATAATGCTAAAACAACACGCCATTTCGTCTTTAGTGGACTAGTGTACTTACAGCTCCATCTTTGATGAAGGTATGGCAGAGTTTACCCACTTTCCCCCTGGAGAGGGAGATTTTCTTCAGGAAGAGTTCACCTCGCTCGATCATCACATTCTTACACTGGGAGAGATCCTGGTGAACAGAAAACAAAGACATTACAAGAGGAATCATGGAAATGATCCGTAAATCATATTGAAGTTAGGGATAATGTACATCCAGCCGAATGTTCACGCAGAATAAAGGCAGACAGGTTTATCAGCAGCTGTTGTAGAGTTTTATTTGCGATGTACACCTGGCTGGGTGTACATTATCCTGCATGTTGTTAAAAATGTCTGTGATATTTAGGGACAGTAAAAATGCTATGGTAAAAATCTGTAAGCTGGTTAAAAGTACAGTTTTTCTACATAAAAACAGAACAGATCTGCTAGATGGAGTGAAAGGTTAAACTGACCGGATGTTCCAGTGATGTGAGACTGATGAAGCGCAGGAATAATTCTCCTCCAGATGACACGGCGACGGATGAATCAGCCTCCTGCAGTCTGTGAATGGCCTGAGTCATGTTCTCTCTAAGGCCCAGAATTGTTTCACCTGCAGGAGGACAAGCATCGGTTTACATCAAGCATCGGTTCATATCGTTTCACATCCTGATCAAGCATCGTTTCATATCTGGATCATGTATCGGTTCACATCTATATCATGTATCGGTTCACATCCAGCAACGGTAAAGATCAAGAATTGATTCACATCCACATCAAGCATCGGTTTACATGGTTTCAAATTCACATCAAGCATTGGTTCACATCAGCTCACATGCAAATCAAGCATCAGTTCACATAGTTTTAAATCCACATCAAGCATCGGTTCAAATCAGTTTACATCCAATCAAGCATCGGTTCACATTAGTTCACATCCAAATTAAGTATTGCTTCACATTAGTTCCCATCCACATCAAGCATCGGTTTACATCAAGCATTGGTTCATATCGTTTCATATCTATATCATGTATTGGTTCACATTCACATCAAGCATCGGTTCACATGGTTTCAAATCCACATCAAGCATCGGTTCACATCAGCTCACATCATTTCACATCCAAATCAAGCATTAGTTCACATGGTTTTAAATCCACATCAAGCATTGGTTCACATCAGCTCACATCATTTCACATCCAAATCAAGCATTAGTTCACATGGTTTTAAATCCACATCAAGCATTGGTTCACATCAGTTTACATTGTATCACATCAAAATCAAGCATCGGCTCAAATGAGTTCACATCCAATCAAGCATCGGTTCACATCAGTTCACATCTTAATCAAGTATTGCTTCACATTAGTTCCCATCCACATCAAGCATCAGTTCACACCCACACTGGTACACATCAAGAGTCGGTTCACATCCCAACAAGCATCGGTTCACTTTGGTCTACATCTATATCAAGTATCAGTTTACAATAGTTCACATCCACATCAAGCATCAGTTCACACCCACATTGGTTCACAATCACATCAAGAGTTGGTTCACATCTATAGTGTATATATCACATCTATAGTACTATATAACATCTATCTATTAGTTTACATGTATATCAAGTAACTAATTCACATTAGTTCACTTCAAGCATCGGTTCATACCCTCATTGATTCACATCTATATCAAGTATTAGTTCTCATTAGTTGACATCCAGTTGAATCGGTTTACATCAGGTGACATCCACATCAAGCACCAGCTCACATTAGTTCACATCTATTTCAAGTATCGGTTCACATTAGTTCACATCCAAATCAAGCATCAGATCACACCCACATCAGTTCACATCAAGCATCAGTTCACTTCTGTTTACATCGTTTCACGTCCACATCAAGCATAGGTTTACATTGGTTCACATCTATGTCAAGTATCTTTTCACATCAGTTTACATCCACATCAAGCATCCAAAGCTGAATGTCAAACAGCACAAACTCACTCTGATCCCTCTTTAGGAACTCAAGCAGTGATCGAATCGCAGCCACCGCTGAAGCCACATCCGGATCTTCTCTGATCTGCCCTCGGAAATACTCCACCAGTTCTGGAAGAGAGAAATACTCAAATAATTCACTGACTTACTTCTACTGTTATATTAGGTTTATAGTGTTTAGCACTAGCCGATGGATTAATTAATATTACATTGAACTTTATAGTAAAATGTTAGACTTACAGTATAGAATAGTAAAGCTATTCATAACTTTAACCACAAATAACTACAATTAGAAACAAGTTAAAACATTTAACAATTACTCAGACATTAAATATCGAGTGAACAAGAAAGTCAAATCCTAAAATTAATAAGGAACAGGTTTCATAACACAGACTAAGATCAGATATAATCATCCATTTAAACACCATGACACTTGCACCTTTAGATAATTAAATAAAGGAAATATTAATAATCTCCTTATCAACAAAGTCTTTAGATGTTCCCATAATGCATTAGCTGTACAAACACACGTGGACTCACAAAATGTCCTCAATTATTGTTGATATTATGTGTCAATCAAACAGGTCGAAAATCAGCATAAATGTCTTGCGTTACCAATCAAAATAACATCACAACTGATCATAATATAATTCATAATGAAACATAAGAGGCTCAAAAAACAAAGCAGCTACGCGAATAACACAAAATCATCTCTGGATCATTATTAAGTGTTTTCTGTCGTGTGTTGTTGTCAAACTCACCTCTTTCCTCCATGTTGAAAGCACTTTGTCTCTCAAATATCTGTCAAATTTTGAGATTCACGAGCTAATAATAATATTGTCGCTGATGCAACGATCTCTCATGACACTCTCTGACGTCCAGTCCGACGAAATATTTAGAGTTTGTCTACAAGAGAATGTTTGTTTTAACCATTTGTTTCATACGATCACTTTCAGCAACTGAATAACATCTATTTTACTAGTGTGTTTCAAATTAGAGGCTATTTACAGCGAACAAGTGGACATGCTCACTTTCTTCTTCTTCGTTGTTTTATGGCGAGTGAACAGTCGTTTCATGTAGCGCCCCTGCTGGACAGCAGAAAAACAGCAGAATCATTTGTTCAATTCTCTACTACAGGGGCGTTTTCAAGCTGTATAATAACACAATAACAATAATTAATAATCGAATTTTTAAAAATATTATTATGGCAAATAAATTAATTAGTGCAAAAAGAACTCAAATTAATTTAATATTAATAATTGATTTATTAATTGTGTGAATAAGAAATAAATATAGTACTTTAATAAGTTGGAAATACATTAATTAACGTAACTTAATAGAACTAAATAATGAGCATCTAAAATATCACGAAATCCTCATGCAAAGTATTAATAATATACTGCTAATGATATATTTTTTCAAAGTAAAATAATACAAATACATATTATAAATATAGACACATACATACATGTTATATATTATTTTAAAAATGTTTATTTTGCTGTATATGATATTATTAAAACTTGGAAAGTCCATGTGTCTACCTGGAGCCAAACCGTGAACCGTAGAGTCTAATTTCAGGGCCTGAAAAAAATGTTTAGTTGTCTCTGCAACATAAATAAATAAACTAAATTAAAATTAAATAAAATATTGCGTCTGGAATGCCGGAGGATAGTGAGTAAAATAAAATAAAATAAAATAAAATAAAATAAAATAAAATAAAATAATGATAAAATAAATAAAATAAAATAAAATAAAATGAGTAAAATAAAATAATAATAATAATAATAATAATAAATAAATAAAATAAATAAAATAATATGAGTAAAATAAAATTAGTAAAATAAATTAATAATAATAATAATAATAATAAAATAAATAAAATAAAATAAAATTAGTAAAATAAAATAATAATAATAATAAAATAAATAAAATAAATAAAATAAATAAAATAAAATTAGTAAAATAAAATAAAATAATAATAAAAAGAGTAACAAAAAATGAAATAAAATAAAATAAAAATGAAGTAAAATAAAATAAAAAATAAAGTAATATAAAATAAAATAAATAAAAATAAATAAAATAAAATAATAATCATAATAATGATAATAATAATAATAATAATAATAATAATAATAATATTAACAATAAAATAAATAAAATTAGTAAAATAAAATTAGTAAAATAACATAAAATAAATAAAAATAAATAAAAAATAAAACTAAGAGTAAAATAAAATAAAATAAAAATAATATAATATAATAAAATAAAAATAAAGTAAATTAAATGAAATGAAAATAAAGTAAAATAAAATAAAAAGAGTAAAACAAAATAAAATAAAAAGAGTAAAACAAAATAAAATAAAATAAAAAAAGTAAAACAAAATAAAATAAAATAAAATATTGCATCTGGAAGGCCGAAGGGTAGTGGATAAAATAAAATAAAATAAAAATATATAAATAAAAACATAAAAATAAACCAAATAAAAAATAAAATAAAATAAATAAATAAAAATAAAACAAAAATAAAAATAAAATAAAACAAAACAAAAATAAATAATAAATTAATAAAATAAAATAAAACAAAAATAAAATAAAATAAAATAAAACAAATAAAACAAATAATAAAATAAAATAAAATAAAATAAAATAAAATAAAATAAAATAAAATAAAATAAAATAATTTCCCGCTCCAGTACAGCAGGCGGCGCTCCGCCGAGTTTAATCCTTCCATTGAATAAATAGAAGAAGACTTCATCATGAATCTAAGCAGCACAACTTTCAACATATTGGAGAAAACAGCAAATAAATACAGTTTTATATCAATTTAAAGACTCGGGAATCGCAGCAATGGCTTCGGGTTTGTAAATCATATAAACACCATACATTAATTGTTTAACAGTTTTTCGATCTCTCGGGTTTTTTTGTGTAAGAAGATGAAAATGCTCCAACAATAAACACACAAAACATTAATATAATAATTCCGCGTGTTGTTGTTTTGCAGACGATGAGATTAATATTCTGGTCATAGTGCTGGATGTGAACCCTGTCTGGTGGGGTCAGCAGGCGCAGCGGGAGCCGAAGGTCAGTTTAATGTTGTTTACTTTATATTAAGTAAGGTCTATAAGGGATACAGCTGCGGATACTCACGTCAATATAACATAACTTTTGTCACGTTGTTCAACAATAATTATATATATATATATATATATATATATATATATATATATATATATATATATATATATATATATATATATTAGATATATTTTGAGTATATTAAGCTTGGGGTGAAGTAGACGTTAATAAAATACAATTTAATGGGTAATTTAATAAATATTATGATCAATACTCGGTATAATTACTGTTTTTCCTTTACTGTGAGGGTTGGGCTTAGAGTTTGGTCTAGAGTAGACGTTAATAAAATACAGTTTAGGGGTAATTTAATAAATAATGTGAATAATACTCAATATAATTAGTGTTTTTACATTACTCTGAGGGTTGGGTTGTAAGTAGACGTTAATAAAATACAATTTAATGGGTTACTTAATAAATATGATCAATACTCGGTATAATTACTGTTTATCCTTTACTGTGAGGGTTCTGCTTAGGGTTTGGGCATAAGTAGACGTTAATAAAATACAGTTTAAGGGGTAATTTAATAAATAATGTGAATAATACTCAATATAATTAGTGTTTTTACATTACTCCGAGGGTTGGGTTGTAAGTATATGTTAATAAAATACAATTGAATGGGTAATTTAATAAATATTATGATCAATACTCTGTATAATTACTGTTTTTCCTTTACTGTGAGGGTTCTGCTTAGGGTTTGGGCTTAAGTAGACGTTAATAAAATACAGTTTAAGGGGTAATTTAATAAATAATGTGAATAATACTCAATATAATTAGTGTTTTTACATTACTCTGAGGCTTGGGTTGTACGTTTACGTTAATAAAATACAATTTAATGGGTAATTTAATAAATATTATGATCAATACTCGGTATAATTACTGTTTTTCCTTTACTGTGAGGGTTGGGCTTAGGGTTTGGGCTAGAGTAGACATTAACAAAATACAGTTTAAGGGGTAATTTAATAAATAATGTGAATAATACTCAATATAATTAGTGTTTTTACATTACTCTGAGGCTTAGGTTGTAAGTATACGTTAATAAAATACAATTGAATGGGTAACTTAATAAATATTGTGAATATCACTCGGTATTTACTGTTTTTACATCACTATAAGCGTCTAAATAGATGTTAATAAAATATTAATTAAATGGGTAAATAATATGGTATAATGGTATACCATACAATGGTAAAATGGTGGTATAATTAGTATTTTACATTACTGTTAGGGTTGTCCTTGGGGCAATCTGCCAATCTTCGTTCTGCAAATCTCTGGGTCTAGCAAGAGCACTTTTAGCTTAACCTGGCATCAATTATTTTATCGGACTAGACCATTAGCATCTCAGTCAAAATGACAAAAGTATTACTAGTGCTAGTTGTGTGTTCATCCTCACTGTCTATAACAATGGTGTCCAAACTCGGGCCTGGAGGGCCGTGTCCTGCAGATTTTAGTATGAGCTGGATTAGCTAGCCCAGGTGTGTCTATGATTGAGGTTGGAACTAAACTTTGCAGGACACCGGTCCTCCCGGCCCGAGTTTGGACACCTCTGGTCTATATCCTCAGTCACTATTCCCTACATTAGTAATATAATCCAATTGAAGGCCTGAATAAAAATGGGAGCACTCAGTACACAGGAAGGGATACTGCTTTGTTTGTGCTTTGCTGGTTGATAAATTATTCAGATGGATTGGTCAGAGCCTGTGATACTTATTTTAGTGAGCTGTCTATTGGTAATGAAGCAAAGTATTTTCATATCTGTTGTTCATTTCGTAATACATTTTCAGTGCCTATTTGTATAAGTTGATGTTAAATACTAGTTTGAGACAGTGTTCGCAGCTAAAGAATGTTAAGTGCAAATTTGGTGGTGAAAAATGTTTTTGTGCTAATATAAGAGGAGTTAAAACAGACCGGTCAATTTTTAGCAGGAACACTAAAGTAAGGGGCGGGATGTGAACATGACAGGAGGGTTAAATAAATAATATAAATAATTCTCATTAACTTCTGTCTGCAGCTGTATCCCTTCTAGCAACAACTGTTTATTTACTATAATCCAGTGTTTCCAAACCCTGTTCCTGGAGGCACACCAACAGTACATATTTTGTATGTCTCCTTTATCTAACCCATTCGTGTCAGGTGTTGGAGTCTCTTCTAATGTTCTGATGAGTTGATTCAGGTGTGTTTGATTTGGGAGAGGTTGAAAATGTGTACTGTTGGTGTGCCTTCAGGAACAGGGTTGGGAAACACTGCTATAATCTACCATGTTTGGACTATTATCGCTAACAAATAACTGTTTATTTCTTTTTCTTCAGTTCACCCTTTCAACATGTTTGGACAGTTTGATGGTCCTGGCAAATGCTCATTTGGTCATGTCAAGGACCAACAAACTAGCTGTCATCGCTAGCCTATATCAAGAAAGGTAAACGTAGACAATTATTTTATATATTAGGCATATGATCAGTCCAGGATAAAAAAAAAACATGTTTATATATATATATATATATATATATATATAGTTCAAGTCAAAATTATTAGCCCCCTGTTTATTTTTTTTTCCCCAATTTCTGTTTAGCGGAGAGCAGATTTCTTCTTCACATTTCTAAACATAATAGTGTTAATAACTCATTTCTAATAACTGATTTATTTTATCTTTGCCATGATGACAGTAAATAATATTTGACTAGATATTCTTCAAGACACTTCTATACAGCTTAAAGTGACATTTAAAGGCTTAACTAGGTTAATTAGGCAGGTTAGGGTAATTAGTAAAGTTATTGTATAACGATGGTTTGTTCTGTAGACTATCGGAAAAAAATATAGCTTAAAGCGGCTATTAATTTTGACCTTAAAATGGTTTTTAAAAAATCTAAAACTGCTTTTATTCTAGCCGAAATAAAACAAATAAGACTTTCTCCAGAAGAAAAAATATTATCAGACATACTGTGAAAATTTCCTTGCTCTGTTAAACATCATTTGGGAAATATATTAACAAAAACAATAAATTAAAGGGGGGCTAATGATTCTGACTTCAACTGTGTATCAAGAACATACTCAAACAATGCTGTTGTTGTGTTTCCAAGCCACTTCTTGTATCCCAGTAAGCAGTGGAGATCTGGGGAGGAAATCTCTGCAAACCCCGACGGCAAATATGAGCTTCTCTCAGTCACCAATGATCTGTTTGCAGAGGAGATCAGGAATCTGATGGAAAAAGGTTAGATCATTTTGTTATACTGGTTAATAGATTGGTGGCACAATGGCTTAGTGGTTAGCACTGTCGTCTAACAGTAAGAAGGGCGCTGGTTTGAGTCACTGCTGTTCCAGCTGGCATTTCTCTGTGGAGTTTGCATGTTTTCCCCGTGTTGACGTTGGTTTCCTCCGGGTGCTCCGGTTTACCTCACAGTTCAAACACATGCGCTATAGGGGAATTGAATAGACTAAATTGGCTGTAGTGTATGAGTGTGAATGAATGTGTATGGGTGTTTCCCAGTGATGGGTTTCATGTGGGATCCGCTGCGTAAAACATATGCTGGAATAGTTGGCGGTTCATTCCGCTGTGGCGACCCCTGATGAATAAAGGGACTAAGCCAAAGGAAAATGAATGGATGAAGGAAATAGCCCTTGAATATCTAATGCTATTATTGTCACTGTGTGTTTTGCTTTCTGTGGTGATGATGCAGCATTATAATAACGTTATTTTCTTGATTAACAGCGGAGGTCAGTGGAAGTCAGACGGAAACACTGTTGGCTGTGTCTCTGGCCAGAGCTCTGTGCTGTATCCTCTAACACTGCTTTATATATATATATATATATATATATATATATATATATATATATATATATATATATATATATCCACAGACTGCTTATGTTTTCATTAATATTTGACTCAGACATTAATCGAATCTCAAAGGACGTACAAGGTAAACCGCTTCCCCTTGAACATACAATAACACATTTATTCATAAAACTATGCACAATAATAATCAATATTAATAAGTATTATAAAATATTGTTTATATACACCCCACACAAACATAAAGTTGAGGTCAGAATAATTTTCCCCCCCAATTTCTGTTTATCGGAGAGATTTTTTTCAGCACATTTCTAATCATAACAGTTTCAATAACTCATCTCTAATAACTGATTTATTTTATCTTTGCCATGATGACAGTAAATAATATTAGACTAGATATTCTTCAAGACACTTCTATACAGCTTAAAGCGACATTTAAAGGCTTAACTAGGTTAATTAGGTTAACTAGGCGGGTTAGGGTAATTAGGCAAGTTATTGTATAATGATGGTTTGTTCTGTAGACTATTGAAAAAAATATAGCTTAAAGGGGCTAATAATATTGACCTTAAAATGGTGTTTAAAAAATTAAAAACTGCTTTTATTCTAGCCGAAATAAAACAAATAAAACTTTCTCCAGAAGAAAAAATATTATCAGACATACTGTGGAAATTTCCTTGCTCTGTTAAACATCATTTGGGAAATATTTAAAAAAAAGAGAAAATAATTGAAAGCGGGTGTTACATTTTAAAGATGTTTTAGTGGGATGCTGTAACATTTAAGTGAGACAGGTGTAATGTGTGCGACAGATCAAGGGTGAGGCAGGAATCAATTCTCTAAGCTTTTTACTCAATAGTTGAGAATTATGTAACAGTAATGGGAGAGGAAAAAGAAAGAAAGAAACATTTATAATTATCTTTAAACAAAAACAACGAGTGGAAGCCAAATCAAAGAAATTAACAAAACAAAACAATCCTTAAAACTAAAGTCTAAACTAGGCGTCAAAAATAAATACAAATAAACACCGAAATCTTCAGTGTATACCATAGACTGTAAAATATATGGACGTAGCATCTGTGACGTCACCCATAGGTTTCTGAAGAGCGCAAATGAAGCTAAAAGTAGGCGCGGCCAACCATCGCCATTTTGTTCGCGCGTCATCGCACCCACGGCGGGATACCAAACAAGGGCAAAATGGCGGAAAGTGAGCTGAGCTACAGACACCTGCTGGCATTTTGCTTGGACCTGGTTTAGACAGAGCTTACTTTGGGAGAAACGCTTGATACTTCATTACCTGCGACTCGTCTGTGTTCTGACCACATGTGCTTGGCTTTACACTATATCAATAAAGTGTTTAGACTTTTAAAAACACTGTAGTAATACATTGAGCCACTAAGCATTGTTCTTATGACGTTTTTCAACAGGAGGAAAACCCGAAATATGTCCAAACACTTCAAACATAGTCTGTGTTAGTAAATCCAAGACTGTTGATGAAATCCAGGCATAACACTGTATGACGCTTCATATGACTTTTTTATAGCCTACAGCTAATCAATCTGTCAGATTCTGGAGGGCATTACAGCTCTAAAGAACATTATAAATGATAAATGATCTTAAATAAAACACACATTTATAATTGTATAAGTATATAACTTTACTCACCAGGGAAACGGAGGCCACGTGAATGGTTTGTGAGCACAATTAAGTGCACACAGCATCCCATATCATCTGATAATTGTAGGAAATAATCCCAAAAGGCAATTGACTGTGTAAAGAAGCATTAACCAACACAAAAATGCGATGTATATGCCGAGTTTATCGGCTAATTAGCCGTAATCAGCTCAGGAGGCGAGCAGCGAGACCTAGCTGTCACTCAAGTGGCCACGCCCTTAATTATGCAGACTTAATATAACTTAATAAAACGAAACGGATGAGTTATAAAAAAAATTCACCCCCCTCACAGTTGTCATGGAGGTAATCATGGCTATATGCACCAAAGCCATCATTTGTACCAGGCTGTAAACATGTTTTTATCAGCTGTAAAAATGGCCAATTTCCCATTGCAGTCAGAAATGACCTGGACTTCCTGGAGCCAGCCCCCCAAGGCGAGTCGATGAATTGCAGTTTTAGTTACTTCCGTATTGGCTTCCCGAGGGAGAGCGGGAGGTTGCCCCTTGGTGTATACGACACCCGAACTAAACTAATTAAAGCTACAAAACCCAAAATACACAACTGGCAAAACACTCAAACTAATCTAACAAAACATCAATCGAAACTAAAACAAACCGGATAAGACGGTCAAAGCTTAGTTTAGAACCACACAACAACCATCACATTATGTTACTTAAAGCCAACGGAGTTCAACAAGCAAACTCGAATTACCACAGTAAACTGAGGTAATAAATCACTAAACAGCCGAAGCATAGCACAATCAAATTGCGTGGAGCACAAATGGTACGCCGAGGCAGAGCGCACCCCACACATTGGTCTGTCGGAGCTTTAAATCCTTGTGGCTCGTCCTGGGATTGGTGGAGAACCGACACAGTCATAATGATGATGGACAGAATGGTAAACCAATAAGAAACCTAAAGACTAAACAAGCAGAGAGGAGGGTGAGAAAAAAAAAATAAAAATAGACAAAGAAAACATCAAACATAACAGGGGGGCTAATAATTCTGACTTCAACTGTATAGGTGGGAACACCTAAACAAGACATGCAAATGAAGTGTTGTTGTCAGCAGGGTAAAATGCATTTTTTCCAGTCCCGATCTCATCAGCAAATAAGTACCCACTCATGATACATTTTCGTGCAAATTAAGTACTGGAGTCAGAACCTGTCCTGCCACTTGACCAGCTTGATCGTGTTACCTAGCCATTTGTTAGATAATAGACACAGCTTTGTACTGATCATTTGCATTACTTTGGAGACATGAAACTGTATTTTACATATTTAAAAAAATGTGTAGTCTTTCACTAGTATTCAGCTAAAAGTGACGTTTAAAGGCTTAACTAGGTTAATTGGGTTAAAGTTAGGGTAATTAGGCAAGTTATTGTATAACAGTGGTTTGTTCTGTAGGCAATCCAAAACAAAGGGGTTAAGAGGGCTAATAATATTGACCATAAAATGTTTTTTTTTGTAATATATAAATAAAAATGGCTTTTATTCTAGACAAAATAAAACAAATAAGATTTTCTCCAGAAGAAAAAATATTAGAGGAAATACTGTGAAAAATTCCTGAATCTGTTAAACATCATTTGGGAAATAATTGACAAAGAAAATCACAGGAGGGCGAATAATTCTGACTTCAGCTGTATGTATTGTAAGTTTATTTATTGATTTATTGATATAAACATGGGTTTTATCAATTTATTGTGTTTCATGTGGTTTGTGATGCTCAAAAGATTCATCACTTATTATTACATGTATATTAGTGGTGGGCCGTTATCTGCATTAATGCGAGACTCTTATCGCACGATAATAAAAATCGGCGTTAATCTATTCTCAAAGTTGAGTTGGGAGCTGGGTCTATTCTACGCAAGCTATGATGACTTTCACCTTGATATTTTAGCGCGGATGTATACCTGACCGGTGAGCCGTCTGACAAACAAAGTACCCTTCTGAATCAAATTAGCAGGATGCCCTTCTGGATCTTTCACTTACTCTAAAGACACTACTGACTACGCTTACATGGACATCTGTAATCTAGTTATTTGCCTTAATAGACAATAGTATAATTAAGGTGTTATCGTGACGTGCTTTCATGTTAGAGTTTACTGTAATTTTGGGTGACTTTAACTGCAGTTCGGCCGTTTCACTTTAACTCACGAAGATTTCATGCATGTCCCCATGACAAACTGGGGTATTAGAATTTAATAACACACGCTGAAAGTAAAGAAAAAAACTTCAGCATTTTGAGGTGTGTGTGTGTTTGGTCCTTTACTGACAGCTGTGTGTGTGGATCTTGTCAGAAAATATGGTGAAAAGTCCTACATGACGGTAATAGTTTGATTGCGGTGTTTACTTCAATAATGCCACTAATATCTGCATACTCCACATGTCTTAATTACATTTCTGTTTAGTTCAGTTATGACTTTAGTCAGATTAAGGTCATCAAGAATCGCTGTTTGGAGCTTGTGTAGGCCTACAGTTCACAATTCATGTTTAATCGAATATAAACAGTTAGTAAACACAAGTACATCTTTTTGAACATTATTTATTTTCATCACCAGTTATCATAGTAGATAAGTTTCTCAATCAGTTTGTGATGCATTTTGGAAACAGGAGATGAGCCCCTGGTGTAATGCGCCACCTGGCTTGAGAAACTCGTTCTCAAAGACTTATATTTAGTAATTATTTGGGTGACACACATATTCTGAATGCCTTCGGCAAATTCAAATGAGCCATTTTAATCTAGATTAACTCCAAGATTACAGTGAGATTAATCTAGATTAAAAAAATCTATGCCCACCTATAATAAATAAATAAATATATATATATATATATATATATATATATATAATATAATGTTTTAATGCTCTAACTGAACTCTCATGTGTTTACTTTAGCTGGTCAGGAGGTGAAATCGAGGATATTGGTAAGCACTTTTTGAGGGGGAGGGGTCAAAAAATTAGACATGTAATATTTAGTTATATTTGCATAAATAGTAATATTTAGACATTTCTTTCATTATGATTTCAGGTAATTAAAGCTGCTGAGGATTCTACATCTCAGTACATGAACTTCATGAATGTGATTTTTGCAGCACAGAAGAAGGTGAGCAGAATTACTGAAATATTTATAAATGAGGGCTGCACAATACATCGCAAGAGTATCATTATCGTGATACTAGTATATGCAATATAAGTATCGCAGAGCAGGTGGGACCTGCAGGATTTTATTCCAAGGTACGCACAAATCCAGTACCGCCCCGCCCCCTTCCCCCAATCATGTCAAGAAATACTGATGCTTACTGTCAAAGGCTACTTTATTTAAGGGCATCCGTTGACATAATTCGTTTCTTTTTTAGTTTTATTATTTCGCTGAAATCTAAATGTAATAAAAGCACATCAGCAGCAAGGAAAACCCAGACGCTCAATACGTAATCTTTAAAATTATGACATAATAAAATATTTGCAAATATATGACAGAAGATTGTGATACAATACAATTAAGCATTCATTAAATCCTTACTTTCCACTGACCGAAAATCATCCACCCGCACAGTTGAGTAATGGACTGCCTCAAACTAAAATATACTATGATATTTTTCTTGTAAAATATCTTTTTAAAATGGATTTCGGATATTGTTAGTCTCTGTTTAAATATTTTTCTTGGTAAGTTTTCTTCTAGATAAAATAAAAGAACTAATAACATTTGAGGTGAAGTGCTTCAAAACAAATCCGCTATGCTTCAACAATGCCGAATCACAAACTTGTCAAATAAAATAATAACTAGCCTAAATAAAATTAAAGTGAAATATTCAGTTTCAGAGAAGCCTATATTAAACCGTTTCCCTGTTGCACCCTTTTTAGACTTGGATAGAAAGTGCCCTTCCAAAATGAACAGAAGTGCCCCGCTCTTCAGCTCGCGATCACCCCAAACCTCCCCTCATCCACCTCCCCCTGATCTGTCTGATGAAAGAAACAGTTCCCCCGCCTCAGGTGCTGATAAGACTGTGGGGGATCAGTATTTGTCTCATTAGTTTTAGGCCTCTTGGCAAATGTCTCAATTAAGTTTAGCTGTTTTAAAGAGTGTTTACTCGTTTTGAACCTTGTAGCTGTCTGAATTGTAGTTTTTATTGTGTGGAAAAACTAAAGCCAGTAGATTTCTTTACCCATCTCCCACCATTCAAGTACATACACACTTTAAAACACACAAAGGCACACCTTTATTTATTCTTGTTCTTTTTTGCTTTGTCAATATATCATATTCAGCTATTTCCAGCCTGGTTTTAGCTGGTCAGGCTGAAAAATGACTAGCTAAAACCAGCTTGACCAGCCTCGTTTAAGCTGGACATAGCTGGTTTTGGCTGGGCTCCCAGCCTGGCTAGGCTGGTCAAGCTGGTTTTAACTGGTCATTTTCCATCCTGACCAGCTAAAACCAGGCTGGAAATAGCTGGAAACCAGCCTGGAAATGGCCAAAACCCCTCTAAAACTAGGCTGGTCAACCAGCTAAAACCAGCCAACCAGCCTAGGCTGGTTTAAGCTGTTTTTTTCAGTAGGGTGTCTGCAGAGGTTTTCACTAATAGTGTTTTAAAGACTAAATGTTTGCAGTTCTTAGTCTGCAATAGAATTAATTAGATCTGAAAAATTATGATGGGAAATGATGAGTAAGGGCCAATGGAGGGAATTTGGCCAGGACTCCGGGGTTACACCCCTACTCCTTACGAGAAGTGCAATGGGATTATTATTAACCACAGAGAGTCAGGACCTCGATTTAACGTCTCATCTGAAAGACGGCGCCCACTGACAGTATAGTGTCCCCTTCACTTTACTGGGGCATTAGGACTTACACAGACTGCAGGTTGACATGGCTGTGGCCGTAGGGGAAATCTTATCGTTATCGCAATACTTAATAATATCACACATTTTCCAGTATGGTGCAGCCCTAATTAAAATTGTGTCTTTTTTAATGTTTGATAACACTACTGTTATTAAATGTAATTCCCTAAGAATATCCTGATTGATGCCTGTGTGCTGGACTCGGACTCTGGACTTCTACAGCAGGTATTTTATTTAATCAGTGTGTAAAACCACTTTATAATTTTGTATAATAGCTATAGTTGCTGATAAAATTGGGTTATTACAATGTATTTTCTGCTTACATTTAGGGTTAACACTTTATTTGCTTACACTTTAAGCTGACATAGTTACAATGTAACTTCATTTAACTACTACAGTTATTTTAATGAATACATTACATAATGAATACATACATAATGAATTTAGTTACATGTAATTATGCATAATTTACTTATTTGTGTGAAATAATGAATATAGTACTATAATGAACATGACAAATTAAATAAGGTAACTTGGTTCCCCAAAAATATTTTTAAAATATAATAATATAAATTGTTTACAGGATAAACTAAACTTTTATACAAGAAACTCTACATTTTAATAACTGTAATAACATGGTAACTTATGTTATAATAATATGTTGTTATAATTATATTAACATGTAGAGTTTCTTGTTCCTAAATACAATAAACATAATTTATTTTAATAACTATAGTAAGTGCACGTGTGTCACTACGCCACCTTAAATTAAAGTGATACTGTTTATTTGTTCCATGCACAAGCTCTAGTAATTACAATCAATAATGCTGAGTTACTAATTATAAAGTGCATTCTAACCCTACCATATAGTAATTACGAGTGATTAATTAATATTACTCAGTATTTAAATTAATATTTACCATTTTAGACACCATTTGAGTCTTTGTCACACAGTGCCTGTATTTACAAAATTAATAACCGTCAATTAAAAATAACTTAATGAAATGTATGTAATTAAATACACCAAAATATATTAGTAGTAAATGATTATTAATAACTAATCAAATAATGGTGCAAAAATAATCCAAACAATGTCTTATTGGTTCAAATTGTCATTTTTTTTGTTGTTTTTTTTACAACATAAAAGTTTAAATTGAATATAAACGTGTCAAAATTAATCTCATCAATTTTCAACAAGCAAAATAAAATAAAAATTCCAGCCAGGGGACGATTGGTATGTAAATGATGGTATGTAAATTTATGCAAATTTTTACACTTTAAGTTCCTTTTTTTTATGAATATCGTTGATTTCTTTTCAGTTTTTTAAAGAATGTCCTGGATTTTTTTCAGTGTTTTTTAAACAAACAAACAAACACACTGATAAATAAATAAACAAATTAATACAAATAAAATAAAAATTCCAGATAGGAGAACAATATGTTCGAAAGGAAATAAATGGTATGTAAATTTATGCAAATTTTTACACTTTAAGTTCCATTTTTTTTTAAAGAATTTCCTGGATTTTTTTCAGTGTTTTTAAACAAACAAACAAACAAACTGATGAATAAATAAACAAATTAATACAAATAAAACAAAAAATCCTGCCAGGAGAACAATCTGTTTTAAAGAAAATAAATGGTATGTAAATATATGCAAATTTTACACTTTAAGTTCCAGTTTTTTAAAGAATATCCTGAATTTTTTCAATGCTTTTAAACAAACAAACTTAGAAGTAAAAAAAACTTATTATTACAAATAAAATTTTAATTTCAGCCAGGAGAAGAATCTGTTTTAAAGGAAATAAATGATATGTAAATTTATGCAAATATTTACACTTTAAGTTCCAGTTTTTTAAAGAATATCCTGGATTTTTTTCTGTGTTTTTAAACAAACAAATAAATAAAGTAATTAAATAAATTGAATAAATTTCTGATGGTAAATCCTATATACACACTCTTATGTGCCACTAAACAGATCTGCATCAGACCTTTCCCATTTCCTTTTTGCCATGTTTACACTTCACTATCCATCTGCATTGACTGAATCAATTCCCCCTTCTCTATGTGTGTTTTCTTCATCTTTTAACCAGGCTTGTGACATTACCGGTGGCTTGTATCTCAGAGTTCCTCAGAAAGTTGCTCTCACACAGTATTTATTGGTGAGATATCTGCGCAAAACTTTACCAGATCCAAACACAGGTTACTGTACACTGCATAAGTTGTCTGAGTGTAAGTGTTGTTTGTGTGTCAGTGGGTTTTCTTACCAGACGCAGAGCAGCGTTCACAGTTATTGCTGCCTCCTCCAGTGCATGTGGACTACAGAGCCGCTTGCTTCTGCCACCGCAACCTCATAGATATCGGATACGTCTGTTCAGTCTGCCTGTCGAGTATGTCTTTATACTGTTTCTATCAGACTACACATACTTGCATTACATGTCAGAAGTTTGGCATCAGTAAGATTTTTGAAAATGTTATTAAAAGAAGCTTATTCTGCTGTTAAAAACTGTTAAATAGTGCTGGTTATTTATATATATATATACATGTTTATAAATATATATATGTTTATATATATACATGTTTGTTTATATATATATATATATATATATATATATATATATATATATATATATATATGTTTATATATATATATATATATATGTTTATATATATATATATATATATGTTTATATATATATATATATATATATATATATATATATATGTTTATATATATATATATATATATATATATATATATGTTTATATGTTTATATATATATATATATGAATTTATATATATATATATATATATATATATATATATATATATATATATATATATGTATATGTATATGTATATATATATATATATATATATATATTATAACATCCTATATGGCAATTTTTCCATTTTGTTTTCCAGTATTCTGCAACTTCAGTCCAATCTGCACAACATGCGAGTGAGTCTGACAACATCATTTTAAAATGTTTCTGATTAATAAGTCATTTTTCAGGCAGCTTTAAACAAACTTTCTATCATGTTTTTTTTATTTATAGGACTGCCTTCAAAATGCCTCTCCCTCAGATGGCTAAAACCAAGAAGAAAAAGCTGAAAACTGCAAACTGATTCGTCTGTCGTCTCAACTAATGTGCTTTAATTATCTCACATTAATGTCTTTTTGAACAGCATACCTTTATAATTGAATATTTGGTTACAAACTTGTGTATATTTGAACACCCTATTCTAATGTATCCTTCACTTTAAATAAAAGACATTTTTATATAAAAACAAAACAACCTGTAAACTTTTCATGAACATTTTCTAGAATGCCTTGTTGATGTCAGAGGAGAATGGCCAGACTGGTTTCAGCTGATAGAAAGGCAACAGTAACTTAAATAAGCACTCGTTACAACCGAGGTCTGCAGAAGAGCATCTCTGAACACACAACACGTCCAACCTTGAGGCGGATGGGCTACAGCAGCAGAAGACCACACCGGGTGCCACTCCTGTCAGCTAAGAACAGGAAACTGAGGCTACAATTCACACAGGCTCACCAAAGCTGGATAATACAAGATTGGAGAAACGTTGCCTGGTCTGATGAGTCTCCATTTCTGCTGCCACATTCAGATGGTCGGGTCAGAATTTGCCATCAACAACATGAAAGCATGGATCCATCCTGCCTTGTATCAATGGTTCAGGCTGCTGGTGGTGGTGTAATCGTGTAGGGGATATTTTCTTGGCCCCTTTAGTACCAATTGAGCATCGTGTCAATGCCACAGCCTACCTGAGTATTGTTGCTGACCATGTCCTTTCCTGTACTCATCTTCTGATGCCTACTTGCAGCAGGATAACGCACCATGTCATAAAGCTTGAATCATCTCAGACTGGTTTCTTGAACATGACAATGAGTTCACTGTACTCAAATGGCCTCCACAGTCACCAGAACTCAATCCAATAGAGCACCTTTGGCATGTGGTGGAACGGGAGATTCGCATTATGGATGTACAGCCGACAAATCTGCAGCAACTGGGTGATGCTATCATGTCAATATGGAGCAAAATCTCTGAGGAATATTTCCAGTACCTTGTTAAATCTACGCCACGAAGGATTAAGGCAGTTCTGAAGGCAAATGGGGGTCCAACCAGGTACTAGTAAGGTGTACCTAATAAAGTGGCCGGCAAGTGTATAATACTAAATATTTCTAATGTAACATACGGGCCACAGCTGAAGAACGGGATTGCCCTTAAATACCCTATTTCTTATTGGTCTGACAATAATGACCATAGGTGCCAGGACGTCTGGCGTCAGAAATCGCTGTGCAGGACACCTTGTTTGCACAGGTTGCTTGTTTGCAAGCTATATACTCTGCCCTATAGCAAAAGTAGTTTAAGTATTGTTTGAGATGGCCAAAATCTGTGCAGAATCGATCACCGGTGATCACAGCAAGATGCATGCCGGGTCAGAAATGTGTCCGAGTTGCCTTTACCTCGCTCTGATGTCACGCTATTGGGCTGACGTGCGCCAAAAAACTCGCGACGGCGAGGCGGGTACCTCGGATTGAGCAGTCGGCAGCAGTTGCTCTCCAAAGAAAGGGAAAAGGGGCAAACCGCTTTCTGTGCACACGTGACTCGACTCAGTCCACGTTTGTTATTTTGCGTCTCGTATCCTCCGATTTGCATCGCAAACTCTACACCAACGAAAGGACTTCTTCAAAGCATCAGAGAAACTCGCACGACAGGAGAAACTCAGGTATTTGGTCGTCCGTTATGCGGTGCTCCTTTTCCAGAAAAGTGTTTTAAGTCTTGGTGGTTCCTTAATAGTTGTGTGGAGCTGATTTAAATCAGAGAGATTAAGTTAGAATTGCGAGATATAAAGTCAGAATTGTGAGTTAAGTCAGAATTGCGAGTTATAAAGTCAGAATTGTGAGTTATTAAGTTATAAAAACGGGAGTGTTGGCTGGTATGCAAAGCACCCATCTGTGAATAATACTGAGCACATACAAGTCACTGAGCACATTGTCTCTTTATATCAGTAATTTGTTATGTATTTGGCTATTACTTGTTAATGTGGCAAGCCGTTTTTTTACATTTAATCTATAAACCTTACTAGTTTTCATGTTATTAGTACTTATTTTTAAATACTAGTGCTTATTCATTAGATACTAGTGTTTTTTTTTAATATACTAGTGATTACTCATTAGACACTAGTTTGCTTTTATTAGATACTAGTACTCATTCAATAGATACTAGTACCTATTAAATAGATATTAGTATTTAATAGATAAGTACCAGTATCTCTTAATTAGGTACTAGTATCTATTTAATAAGTACTAGTACCTAATGATTACCTACTAGTACATCAAAATTTGTACTAGTCCCAGCTGGAATGCATACTAACCAAAACTGAATGGTTGATATCTCAATGACAGATCCCCATTGAAATTAATGAAATTTAAAAAAATGTGTTACTAGTGACAACAGTTACAAGTCACTATTAAACTAAGTACTAGTATCTAATAAACAAGAAAGGCTTTAATTAACTCCACAACAAATATATCAAATAACCTTTGGCGAAGTTCTTACTGTAGTAAGGGAGATCTACTTCATTCTTGTCTGTCACTGTGCTGCTTATCTATGTGAGATGCAGCAAGAGTAGGCTACAGGTATCTGAGCAATAGTGAGAGATAGTGGCTCTGACACGCAAGTGGGAATGGTGGGCGGGGAGAACTAGCTCATTTGCATTAAAGACACAGGCAACAAAAACAGCGTCAAATTTCCCATATTCATAAAGATGTAAATAATCTGATGGGTATTTTGAGCTGAAACTTTACAAACACATTTAGGAGACACAAAAGACTTAATCTTTGTAAAATAGGAGCCCTTTAAAGTAATGATTGTAGTATTAGTGTACTTTGCTCATAGAATGAATTTAAAATAGCACCAAATTGATCATGATTTATTGATGATTGATTTAAAATGCAGTTTCTTACTTTTATTTCAGGCCTGATGGAGGAGACAAAAGAGAAAACTGGCTCACTGAAGGGAAAATATGAAACATGTTTGACCTGCACTCATTGTGGAAAGAGTCTGAGATGCAAACAGAGTCTCAGGAATCACATGATGGTCCACACTGGAGAGAAACCGTTCACATGTGTTCAGTGCGGGACCAGTTTCAGACATTTGTCAACCTTTAATGAACACAAGAAGATTCACACTGGAGAGAAACCGTTCACATGTGTTCAGTGCGGGACGAGTTTTAGACAATCGTCAGCCTTAAATGAACACAAGAAGATTCACACTGGAGAGAAACCGTTCGCATGTGTTCAGTGCGGGACGAGTTTCAGACAATCATCAGCCCTTAATCAACACATGATGATCCACACTGGAGAGAAACAGTTCACATGTGATCAGTGCGGGACGAGTTTCAGACGTTTATCAACCCTTAATGAACACATGAAGATTCACACTGGAGAGAAACCGTTCACATGTGTTAAGTGCGGGACGAGTTTCAGATGTTTATCAAACCTTAATAAACACATGTTGATCCACACTGGAGAGAAAACACACAAATGTGATCAATGCGGCAAAACATTTTTGAGAGCTTCAGAGCTGAAGAAACATCTTAGAGTTCACACAAAGGAGAGACCTTATTCATGTTCATTGTGTAGGAAGAGATTTAAATGTCAGCAAAGTTTAAAAGCACATCAAAAGATCCACACTGGTGTGAGAGAGTATATGTGCTTTGAGTGTGAGAAGACTTTTATTACAGCTGGAGAACTGAAACGGCACCAGAGGATTCACACTGGAGAGAAACCGTACGTGTGTTCACACTGCGGCAAGACATTCAGTCTGTCGCAAAACCTGAAAACACATGAGAAGATTCACACTAAAGAGAAAGCTTACAGATGTGATCAGTGTCTTAAAAGTTTCACAAAATTGCCTCAGTTTAAGAAACACATGAAAATCCACTGTAAAAAGAAACCCAAATGACTTAAAAATCACAGAATGTCAAGAAAATAAACCAATGTTTATTTGGTTTCTATGTATATCGCTTGATTTATCAGAGTTTTTCTCATTACGCTGTATTTTGCAAAGCTGAATACATTCTTGATGTATATGTGTACAATTTCAGCAGTAGTTTTATAATATTACAACATTATTGTATCCATTATTTGTACACCCACTGACCACTTTATTAGGTACACCTTACCAGTACCTGGTTGGAGCCCCTTTTGCCCTCAGAACTGCCTTAATCTTTCATGGCATAAACCATCTGTAAACCCTAGAGATGGTTGTTCGTAAAAAACCCAGTAGATCAGCAGTTTCTGAAATACTCAGACCAGCCTGTTTGGCACCAACAACCATGCCACATTCAGAGTCACTTAAATCACATTTCTTCCCCATTCTGATGCTTTGTTTGAACTGCAGCAGATCGTCTTGACCATGTCTACATGCCTAAATGCATTGAGTTGCTGCCATGTGATTGGCTGATTTGCAACTTTGCATTAAAAAACAGTTGGACAGGTGGCCGGCGAATGAATATGTTAACATTATTGAAGTGTCAAAAGAACTGTGTGCACTGAATGCTGAAACGGAATAAAATGTGTCAACTACTGCATTTCCTGTTTGCTTTTTGTCATATCGGAGTGATACAAACACAAGTGTCTTTTTAAAAGTTTCCTGACGTTAAAATATAATTCAAATCCCAGTGATTTTGAGACCCACCGTGCTGATATAAAGCCGTATTGCAGTGCTACATGTGTAATGTTGTTTATACAACAGTTCAACAGCATAATCGAGGTCAAGTTGGTTTGATATTCGCACATTCGTTCATTTTAATGCTCCCATATGGTTTACCATGATGCTATTTTGATATTGGGTCTGAAATTGCATTTAGGTTTGACTTCAAACAACATTAACACTATTCAATTGACTGAACACTGTTGTACTTATTATTAAGGAGATTGTGCGAATGTGTGAAAATACTTTACCTCAATGCGCAATAGTGTATAAAAAAAGAAAATCAAACACATTGAATTCAAAAATGCCACTTTAGAGCTAGTATTTGAAGGATTCCCTTGCATAATGTAGATTATTATCATGTCTTAGTGATGACAAAACAAGCTCTTACATCAAGTTTTATAACGCTGAATAAACAGTCCTTCATTTCTCTGTCGCATCCGTGTATTCACTTACATTATATTAAGCACATGAAAGTTTTACCAAAGCAAACACTAACCAGATTACGTTTACTACAATAAATACAAAAAAACAAGAGAGAATTCGCCTTAGATGTGGCTTTAACTTACCTGTTCTGCAGTGATTTTTTGATTACATATCCATTGAGGGAAATCGTTCATTTAAAGACATAAAGGTGCGTCTCAAATCACATACTTATGAACTATTCTGCTCCATTTTGGACTATAAATAGTCAGTAGTTCATTCACACTGCAAACTAAAAGCACTAACATGATTAAGTGCACTTTAAATAGCCGAATAACACACTTATTAATTCAACCGTTAAATAATAAGGGTGTCATTTTGAATACTTCATTCACTTAACGGTCAGTTTTGCTCACGTCACGTCGAAGGGGCGGAGCTATCAGACACTGATGTTGGATTACTTCATTATTTTATAGTGAACGCAAAATTCTCCCACGTAAAGGATTATGGCTCCTCCCGATGGTAAATGCGGTGTCCTCATGAAAAAAGGTGAAAAAAGGAGACTATAAAAATGAAAAAGAACTCTTAAAGAGGAATTGCATAGAGGATATGAGGATTTCACAATAAAAGGTTTATTAAAATGTGGTTTAGATTGAGGGAGACAAATAAAGGCAATTATAAAATTCATTAAGAATCGTGGATTATTAATTATATAGTGGATTATCCAATAGAATTTAGGAACCCAGATCAGTCTCTTCACACTCCATCACAGTAGGGGGCGATATGCACCTCGTTTCGCAACTCGCCATAAAACCATGAGGAATAAGATGTTTAAAGTTTGCGTTCGCGTATCCTCCGATCTGCATCGCGAACTCCACGCCAGCGAAAGGACTTCTTAAAAGACACCATCTTCCAAGCATCAGAGAAGCTCACACAACGAGAGAGAGAAAGAGAAAGAGTGTCACAGTCCCACTCGCACTAAGCTCAGGTATTTAGTCGTGCGTTATGCTCCTTTTCCAGAAAGGTGTTTTTAGTCTTGGTGGTTCTTAATAGTTGTGTGGAGCTGAGTTAGATTTGCCATTTATTGTATTTAAATTCTTTAATTTCCTCGCTTTCTTTCTCTGTTTTTGTTGTGATGTTTTGGACGTTTCTCTGTTTTATGTTAGACTAGTCAATAAATCCCCCTATATGACCACGCTGATCGTCTTTGTTTTGCTAAACAGAAAACCCGCCACTGATGAAATAAAAAATAAATAAATACAATGTAAAAAATATTAATCAAAAAAAGCGAGTTATTAGTCGCAATTCTGACTATCTATGTCACATATGTCACGCAATTCTCACTATCTATGAAGTTGTAATTCCCTTTCTAAATAAATCAATAATAACAGAGTCCGCTCAGACAAGCAGGTGTAGTCATTGTTATATTTACTTAGTTAAATTAACTAAGTTAATTCTGAATATTCATAATTAATAATAACTTGTTGTCATTATTAATCGTTAGTATTCACAAATTGAGCTAATTTCGCTACACAAATTTATAATAATTGTAAATTATTACAGTGTTTTAGGCATTTTGTAATTAGCTGTGACCTTTTAGCATACTAGCACTGCTTTCTGGAGTAAACTTTGTAATAATTACATTTTCCAGATGCCAATTTCATAAACCGTTCTGTCGTCTTGTGTGATTGTAAAATTCTCTGTACACAGTTTCAGTAATATTTTATAGCATCATTTCTGTGTTTGGGAAAACTTTGCTGATAAATCAATCAAACGCATGCAGAATTTCAATGAGATGATCTCTTACAGCAGTATTTTCTGATGTTCAGTAATAATTAAAGGGGTAGTTCACTTACAAATTAAAATTGTCATTTACTTGTTCAAAACCTGCATGGACTTTTTTCATGTAAAACACAAAAGAGGATATTTTAAAGACAGTAAGGTTTATATGCAAGTCAGTGGTTACAGGTTTTCAGCTTTCTTCAAAATATGTTCTTTTGTGTTCAACAGAATAAGGAAACTCATAAAGGTTTACAGGGCTCAACAATAAGGATGGCCCGGGGCCAGCGTGCGGGATGCTCGGGACAGTAGACAGGATTGTTAGTGGCCCGATCGGGCATGTGCTGCCTTCTCACTACAGTTTAATTTGGCTGTGACTGTCAATTACATGTCAACAGCATGCTTTCACACCTAAACGTTTGTTTTGGAACCTGTCTTGCTTGCCCAGTTAGCTTGGTTCAATTGACATATGTGAATCCTGCCATCGCTCTCAGATCCGCACCAAAACAATCAGTCTGAGATCGACTGTTATGAGAAAGCAAAACTATCCAACGAACCAGGCTATATGTGTATTATGGTTGTGTAATAGTCATGGCTATATGAAGAGAGAATTATGAGCCTGTCCGCATGTCATTCCTACCGGCAAATGTGCGTTTCATGTCGAATATGAAAGTGAAAGCATGCTGAAATATTACTGAGAGCTGTTTATCTGTTAGGAAAACTGACAGAAATTACCATCTGATCATTTCTCCATATTTTAATCTTATAATATTTTGCATTAGACCTATTGTTTTAATTTCTGAGCTGACGCATGGAAAGAAAGATCAATATTGAATATCAATATATCAGTTCATCTGTTATTTCTCTCTATAATGTAAGCCTATAATATATATTTATATTTCCAAGTTTATTTACATCGCAGTTGTATTTTTTTTTAATTGTCAGTTGTATTTAAAGAAAGGTCATGCTGAAGTTGTGTTTGGCTTTTGACACATTTCTTTATTTAAAATATGTGGCTATGAAATAGTTATTAACTACTATTTTTGGTGGGGCCAGTGAAATTTTTGGCAGGGCAAGTAAAAATCGGAACCACTGGCCCAATTGGGCCAGTAGAAAAAAATCATTAGCGTTGAACCCTGGTTTATAACCACTTGAATGTGACTAAATGTTGAATTTTGGGGTGAACTGTCCCTTTAAGCTGAAGATTGTCTGAAATTCTCTCTCCCTCTCTGAGTCTGTACACCATATGTGCCATTTAACTTTGAAGCAACAATTAATTCTCTGTGTTTGTGTGTGTGTGTGTGTGTGTGTGTGTGTGTGTGTGTCTGCATGTTTTAAGCTGAACAACTGGCACACACCAGGTCAGACTGGAAAGATCCGACTGCATCTCTTGACTTCTTGCCTTTTATTCTTCATATTTTGGGTCTGTTTCAGATTTAAACAGGTATGTTGCTTTGCTTCATTATTAGCTCATATTCCTGCTGTCTCGATATTCAAGTGTATTTTCATTTTCTGTGTTGTGTGTCGTATTTTAGTTAGCAGCACATTCCTTTTCAAGAGTGTTTTTGGTTGGCCTGGTGTGCTGTATGTTCATTTCTGACTCTACTAAAGCACCATAGTATGTTTGCAAATGTTTAAGAGACATCCAAATTTAAAGGAAGAGTCAAAAAATGTTTATAATTTAATACATTTAATAATACGATGATAATAATAATTTAATAATAAACAAATAGGGGCGGCACGATGGCTCAGTGGTTAGCATTGTGGCCTCACAGCAAGAAGGTCGCTGGTTTAAATCCCCGCTGTGTCAGTTGGTATTTCTGTGTGGAGTTTGTAAGTTCTCCCTGTGTTGGCGTGAGTTTCCTCTGGGTCCATCTATAGTCCAAACACCTGCGCTATAGGGGAATTGAATAAACTAAATTGTCCGTAGGGTATGAGAGTGTATGGGTGTGTCCCAGTACTGGCTTGCAGATGGAATGGTATCCACTGTGTAAAACATATGCTGGAATAGTAGGCAGATCATTTTTTCAGGTGACCCTTGAGAAATAGTGGAATATAAATAAGGGACTAAGCTGAAGGAAAATGAATGAATAACAAATATAGGTCAGGTCTGTGTCCTCAGCAGTAAATATATGGAGAACTCTTAATCTATTGTTACTGTAAGGAAAATAATTAAACCATTATGATAAATAGAGTTAAAAATAAAAACATTTAATAAAGTTTTATTGAGATGGACTGTTGGCGATTGTATGGGTGTTGGTCAGATAGCTATACATGAGCAAAGGAAAGGATTTAAGACCTACAACACAATATTTCAGTAGATTTAAGACTTTTTAGGGCCTAAAATGTAGTTTTTGAGATTTAAGACTTTTTGAAACCCCGCAGACGCCCTGATTAAAAATCACATGGTGTGAGCTGGGCTTTAGGATTGTTTCAATTACCAAAAGAATCAAGTGTCTCAAATCATCAAACGTAATGACAAAAGAAAGATGCTTACTAAAATCTTTTGAGTGAACAGCTAGATAGGTTTAGAAAAATCTAGACATTTATAATTATTTAATGGTTGAATTGTTGTTATTGATTTTTTTTTTTTTTTATTTCTCAGATCTGATGTTTTTGCATGGCTGTTCACACTGCTCTTAAACTTCTTTTTTTTTTTTTTTTCTATTTTTTTAAATATATTTATTATCTGTTTTTTTGTCCTGTCTCTGTTATCCAGTTGCACTGTAGAAGCTCTGTCACCAAAACAAATTCCTCGTATGTGTGAACACACCTGGCAATAAAGCTCTTTCTGATTCTAAAAACATGGCCAATATCAGATTTGCAGTGTGAACAGATCCTGTTCCTAAACTGACCCGCATGCGCAAAAGTACAATTACGGACAGCACAAAATGTCTAATTATGCACACAATGTGTATACTGTATGAAGTAATCATGTTGTCAGATCATGCTTGTATGATTATTGCCCTTTTCACAGACAACCGTGGTGTATTCATGAACTGTAAAGGGTTGTTCTGCTACTACTACTGTGTATTTTGCCATTTGAGACCTAAATTAAGTCTCTTGTGATTGAAAACACTGATTATTTCTGATTTATGACAACCGCGGTGTGCATCTTTCTGACCACCGGTGTAGTGAACTCATCAAGGGTTAATGAGCAGCCGCAGACTGAACTGTGAAGGTGGAGTTGGTTTGTCTGTTTGCAGAGTTATTTAATGTTACTTCGTTATAAACAGCTGACACGTACAGAAGGGGGGTTTGGGTGCACCTGCCTTTTTTATCTCGGAGAGAATGTTCTCCCTTCTTTGACACGATTCCCTTATACGCAACACCCACGATGCTCTTCGGCTTCGCGATTAGCCCGTGCCTCAATCATTAACCAGATTAGTAAACAAGCATCAGTTTTGCCTTCAAAATCTTTTTCAACATGAACATAATCGCCCTGTGTGCCATTCTACTATTCTGCTGAGGAGTAGCTGATGTGTGCAGTACAGAATGATGACGCATGTTGCTCGAAGATTATGTAAAAGTCACATGAAATCCGACATAACCGTTCACACTGCTGTCACATTGCAAAAATCAGATATGTGTCTGATTTAAGACTACATATGAAAGTGGCACAGATCTGACCTGTAAAGATCCAGATTCCATGCGGTTTGGGCTGTTCACACTGTCATCACCTGAGTCACATGAGGGGGAAAAAATCAGATTCGGGCCACATTTGCCTGCAGTGTGAACGTAGCCAAACATTTGAAAACGTACATTCATTCATTCATTTTCTTTTCAGCTTAGTCCCTTTATTTATCAGGGGTCGCCACAGCGGAATGAACCACCCATTTGCAAACATACTATAGTATTTTTGTTCTTTAGTAGTAGAGTCAGAAATGAACATACAGCACACTTGAGTAAACTTTCCAGGCCAACCAAAAACAAACTTGTAAAGGAGTGTGCTGCTAACTAAAATATGACACAATATGAGTTTTCATGACCGATAAGGATTGTTTCTTATCACACTCAGTGTGTCCCAATGTATAGTGAACCAAGCTCATTAGTGGCCTTAACAGTGCCCGAATTTATGCACACGACCTACTGATCATACTGATGAACAACCTGGAGACTCATAAAATACCATGAAAATATGCAGTTTCTTACTTGTACTTCAGGTCTGATGGAGGAGACACGCAGTCATGTCAAAACAGAAGAGAAAACTGGCTCACTGAAGAGAAAAGAGGAAACATGTTTGACCTGCACTCAGTGTGGAAAGAGTCTGAGATGCCAACGGAGTCTCAGGAATCACATGATGATCCACACTGGAGAGAAACCGTTCACATGTGTTCAGTGCGGGACGAGTTTCAGACAAAAATCAACCCTTATTAAACACATGAAGATCCACACTGGAGAGAAACCGTTCACATGTGTTCTGTGCGGGACGAGTTTCAGACATTCATCAAACCTTAATGAACACATGATGATCCACACTGGAGAGAAACCACACAAATGTGATCAATGCGACAAAACATTTTTGAGGGCTCCAGAGCTGAGGAGACATCTTAGAGTTCACACAAAGGAGAAACCTTATTCATGTTCCTGGTGTGAAAAAAGATTTAAATGTCAGCAAAGTTTAGAAACCCATCAGAAGATCCACACTGGTGTTAGAGAGTATATGTGCTTTGAGTGTGAGAAGACTTTTATTACAGCTGGAGAACTGAAATGGCATCAGAGGATTCACACTGGAGAGAAACTGTTCACATGCGTTCAGTGCGGGACGAGTTTCAGACAATTATCATACCTTAATAAACATATGAAGATCCACACTGGAGAGAAAACACACAAATGTGATCAATGCGGCAAAACATTTTTGAGAGCTTCAGAGCTAAAGAAACATCTTAGAGTTCACACAAAGGAGAAACCTTATTCATGTTCTTGGTGTGAAAAGAGATTTACATGTCAGTCAAATTTAAAAACGCATGAGAAGATCCATGCTGGTGTGAGAGAGTGTATGTGCTTTGAGTGTGAGAAGACTTTTATTACAGCTGAACAACTGAAACGGCATCAGAGGATCCACACTGGAGAGAAACCGTACGTGTGTTCACACTGCGACAAGACATTCAGTCTGATAGGAAACCTCAACAAACATCAGAGGATCCACACTGGAGAGAAACCGTACGTGTGTTCACACTGCGACAAGACATTCAGTCTGTTAGGAAACCTGAAAACGCATCAGAGGATTCACACAGGAGAGAAACCGTTCAAATGTGTTCAGTGTGGGAAGAGTTTCAGTCAATTATCAAACCTTAATCTACACATGTTGATTCACACTAAAGAAAAAACACACAAGTGTCACACAAATGTGATCAATGCAGCAAAACATTTTTGAAGGCTTTAAATCTGAAGAGCCATCTTAAGGAGGTCGCACACCAGATGCGTTGCGTCATGCATTTTAGAATTCTAAACATAGGTTTCTATCAGGGTATACGCACCGGCACCGAGAGTCGGCGCCAGCTCCTAGTCATGACTCGCGACACTGTTCATATTTCTGAATAGTTTCATAATAAATAACATTAGAAAGCGCGCGTCTGGTGTGCGATACTTCCAACTGTCATGTGCATGGCGCATCGGGTGCGACGCCCTTTAAAGTCCATACAATGTTAGACTTTGCTACAATTTTACTGTAACTTACTGCAAAAATGGCAGAAAAATACTGCTAGCATTCTGTACAGTACACTACTGCAATGTGCAAGGCATTGTGGGTATTTTTACTACTTTTACAGTATCTTACTGTATATTAAGGATTTGCGGTATTCTACTGTAAGTAAAAGCAGTACTGCTACTGTAAAAAGATGGTAGACTTTTGAATGTTAATCAGTGTCGTTTTTTATTCAACGGGTTAACGTTGTGACCTGTAGCATATATTATGCATGTCCTAAAATGGTGGTGTCAAGATATTTTACTCAACCAAATGTAGGCATGGGACGGTAATGGTTTTCAAGGTATACTGCAGGTTGGAAAAGTCAAGGTTTTAATACCGCCAACATTTTCTGTAATATTGTTCCTAAGGTATGTGTAAGATTTTATTTATTTACACTTTTTTTTTTTAGGACAACAGTATCTCCAGCAGAAAAGATATCCAAAGATGCCATTTAAATCGTAAATACATCAATGTTTTTGAAACTAATGAAGACAGAAGTTAATGATTAATTTCCATTATTTAGCCTGACATGTTTACTGCTCCAAAATATTTTAAATGTTTCTCAAAATAGAATATATTGTGTTCAGAGGGGGAAAAACATTTGTTGTTTACAGACATTTTAAAAGAATATATTTTAGAGCAGTAATCACAATACCGTGATACTGTGATATTTTTATCCAAAGTTATCATACCGTCAGAATCTTATACCGGCCCATGCCTAACCATATGTATATTCTACCAATGATAGAAAACTACTATGAGGACATGGTCAGCAACAATACTCAGGTAGGCTGTGGCATCCACACAATGCTTAATTGGTACTAATGGGCACAAAGTGTGCCAACAAAATACCCCCCACACCATTACACCAGCAGCCTGAACCGTTGATAAAAGGCAGGATGGATCCATGCTTTCATTGCTGACGCCAAATTCTGACCCGACCATACCAATGTAGCAGCAGAAATGGAGACTCATCAGACCAGGGAACGGTTTTTTAATCTTCTATTGTCCAGTTTTGGTGAGCCTGTGTGAATTGTAGCCTCAGCATCAACAAGACATTTGAGAAGCCGCTCACTGGATATTTTCTCTTTTTCAGACCATTCTCTGTAAACCCTAGAGATGGTTGTGCGTTCAGAGCCCAGTAGATCAGCAGTTTCTGAAATACTCAGACCAGCCTGTTTGGCACCAACAACCACACCACTTTCAGAGTCACTTAATTCACATTTCTTCCCCATTCTGATGCTTTGTTTGAACTGCAGCAGATCGTCTTGACCATGTCTACATGCCTAAATGCATTGAGTTGCTGCCATGTGATTGGCTGATTTGAAACTTTGCATAAACTAGCAGTTGGACAGGTGTACCTAATAAAGTGACCGGTGAATGAATGTTAACATTATTAGTGTCATTTATATGCACTGAATGCTAAAAAGGAATAAAATGTGTCAATTGCAGCATTTCCTGCTTGCTTTTTATCATATTGGAGTCATGTAAACACAATAAGTGTTTTTTTTATTTCCTGACATTAAAATATGATTAAAATCCCAGTGATTTTGAGACCCACCGTGCTGATATAAAGCCGTATTGCAGTGCTACATGTGTGATGTTGTTTATACAACAGTTCAACAGCATAATCGAGGTCAAGTTGGTTTTAGATTCACACATTTGTTCATTTTAACCCTCCCATATTGTTTACCATGATGCTATATTTAATTACTGGGTCTGAAATCGTATTTTGGTTTGACTTTAAAACAGCATCAACACTATTCAATTGACTGTGAACACTGTTGTACTTTGATGATTGTTCAATTCAGAATTTGCAAATAATACTTTTCTGAGATTATATTATTAAGGAGAATGTCCGAATGTGTGAAAATACTTTACCTCAATGCACAATAGTATATAAAAAAGAAAATCTAACACATTCAATTCAAAAATTGAGCTAGTATTTGAAGGATTCCCTTGCATATTGTGGAATATTATCATGTCTTGGTGATTACAAAACAGCTCTCAAATCAAGATTTATAATGCTGAATAAAGTCCTTCATTTCTCAGCCGCATCTTTTATATTATATTATATACTTGTGTTATATTGACCCCATAAAAGCTTAACCAAAGCACACACTAACCAGATTATGTTACATACATCAATATAAATGAGAGAATTCGCCTTAGATGTGGCTTTAACTTACCTGTTCTGCAGTGATTTGTTGTTTGCATGTCCGTTAAGGGAAATCGTTCGGTCAAAGACATAAAGGTGCGTCTCAAATCACATACTTATGAACTATTCTCCACAATTTTGGACTATAAATAGTCAGTAGTTCATTCACACCGAAAACTAAAAACACTAACATGATTAAGTGCACTTTAAATAGCCGAATAACACACTTATTTGTTCAACCGTTAAATAATAAGGGTGTCATTTTGAATACTTCATTCACTTAACGGTCGGTTTAGCTCACGTCACGTCGAAGGGGCGGAGCTATCAGACACTGATGTTGGATTACTTCATTATTTTATTGTGAACGCAAAATTCTCCCATGTAAGGGATTATGGCGCCTCCCGATGGCAAATGCGGTGTCCTCATGAAAAAGGTGAAAAAAAGGAGACTATAAAAATGAAAAAGAACTCTTAAAGAGGAATTGCATAGAGAATATCAGGATTTCACAAACCTTACAAAAAAAAAAAAAAAAAACCCCGCAGGAATCCTGCAGGAATATTATGCAGATTTCCTACAGGATTTTCAGCTCATTTTCCTGTAGGAATACCTGCAGGAATATTATGCAGGGATTATTTCTGTAGGAATTACAATCCCACAGGTCTATTAAAATATACAGTTCCAGCAGGATTATCGTGCAGGACAGATATGAAGTTAGAGAAATTTCAGAATCCAAAGCAGAATCCAACTCACAGCAGGCTGCATTTACTCAATTTTCCTAAAAAAAAGTAAAGAAAGTAAGTGGTATAGTTGGTGTAGGGCAGAATGCAGTCTGTACAGTATAAAAAGCATTACAGCTATGAATCCCCATAAACAACCAATGCACCCTTTTCACAAAACTGTTATGATGTGTTTAACGGTCATCAGCATCCTAAATACCTTAAAGTTTTTAATATTTAGATTTTTTAAATGTATGTACATTTATATGTATTTATGTATAATATAATCTTTGCGTCAAATTACAAAAAACAAATGATCGCTTATGCGAGGAGTATTTAATGAAGTGTCTATGGGGACAGGATCGTAGATCTGACATCATTCCCTCTTCAGGCTGCCGTTATCAGTCTCACACCATTTTATTTTCCTTTTTCTGGAAGTCTTGGTAACACCATCCTGGAGTTTTTCTTTTATAATTTCAGCTAATAGAATTTAAAAAAAAAATATTTGTTGTATTCTCTAATTCACAAATGTGATAATACAAGTGTGTGTGTGTGTGTGTGTGTGTGTGTGTGTGCGTGTGTACAAATTATTACCTTTTTCGTAACTTGTGCTCATCATTTAATTTTTCCGAGTGCTGCCCTGATAACTTTTATTGGTAAAGGTTTATTAAAAGATGGTTTAGATTCAGGGAGACAAATAAAGGCAATTATAAGATTCATTAAGAATCGCGGATTATACAAAAGAATTTAGGAACCCAGATCAGTCTCTTCACACTCCATCACAGTAGGGGGCGATATGCACCTCGTTTCGCAACTCGCCATAAGAAGAAGACGTTTAAAGTTTACGTCTCGCGTATCCTCCGATCTGCATCTCAAACTCAAAGACACCATCTTCAAATCATCAGAGAAACTCACACAACGAGAGAGAGAGAGAGTACCAAACTCAGGTATTTAGTCGTGCGTTATGCTCCTTTTCCAGAAAGGTGTTTTTAGTCTTGGTGGTTCTTAATAGTTGTGTGGAGCTGAGTTAGATTTGCAATTATTTTATCTAAATTCTTTAATTTCCTCGCTTTCTTTCTCTGTTTTTGTTGTGATGTTTTGTACGTTTCTCTGTTTTATGTTAGACTAGTCAATAAATCCCCCTATATGATCACGCTGATCGTCTTTGTTTTGTCTCACAGAAAAGGTCGCTTTATAGAAGCCCGTTCCCGCCACTGATTCAATAAAAAATAAATAAATACACTGTAAAAAAAATATTAATCATAAAATCGAGTTATTAGTCGCAATTCTGACTATGTCACACGAAGTGGTAATTCCCTTTCTAGATAAATCAATAATTACAGAGTCCGCTCAGACGAGCAGGTGTAGTCATTGTTATATTTACTTTGTTAAATTAACTAAGTTAATGCTGAATATTCATAATTAGTAATAACTTTTATTAATCGTTAATATTCACAAATTGAGCTAATTTCGCTACACAAATTTATAATAATTGTAAATTATTACAGTGTTTTAGGCATTTTGTAATTAGCTGTGATCTTTTAGCATACTAGCAATGCTTTCTGGAGTAAACTTTGTAATAATTACATTTTCCAGGTGCCAATTTCATAAACAGTTCATGTCGTCTTGTGTGATTTTAAAGTTCTTCGTACACAGTTTCAGTAATATTTTATTGCATTATCCTTGTATTTGGGAAAACTTTTGCTGATAAATCAATCAAACACATGCAGAATTTCAATGAGATGATCTCTTACAGCAGTATCTTCTGATGTTCAGTAATAATTAAAGGGGTCGTTCACTTACAAATTAAAATTGTCATTTTCTTGTTCAAAACCTGCATGGCTTTCTTTCATGTTAAACACAAAAGAGGATATTTTAAAGACAGTAAGGTTATATGTAAGTCAGTGGTTACAGGTTTTCAGCTTTCTTCAAAATATCTTCTTTTGTATTCAACAGAATAAAGAAGCTCATAAAGGTTTATAACCACTTGAGTGTGAGTAAATGTTGAATTTTGGGGTGAACTGTCCCTTTAAGCTGAAGATTGTCTGAAATTCTTTCTCTCTCCCTCTCTGAGTCTGTACATCTTATGTGCCATTTTAACTTTCAAGCAACAATTCATTTTCTCTCTCTCTCTCTCTTTCTCTCTCTCTCTCTCTCTCTCTCTCTCTCTCTCTCTCTCTCTCTCTGTGTCTGCATGTTTTAAGCTGAACAACTCGCACACACCAGGTCAGACTGGAAAGATCCGACTGCATCTCTTGACTTCTTGCCTTTATTCTTCATATTTTGGGTCTGTTTCAGAATTAAACAGGTATGTTGCTTTCCTTCATTATTAGCTCATATTCCTGCTGTCTCGATATTCAAGTGTATTTTCATTTTCAGTGTTGTGTGTCGTATTTTAGTTAGCAGCACATTCCTTTTCAAGAGTGTTTGTGGTTGGCCTGGAAAGTTTACTTTAGTGTGCTGTATGTTCATTTCTGACTCTACTAAAGCACCAAAGTATGTTTGCAAAGAAGAGACATCCAAAGGTAAAGGTTGAGTTTAAAATGTTTATAATTGAATACATTTAATAATACGATGATAATAATAATTTAATAATAAACAAACATTTTGGCCCCACAGCAAGAAGATCGCTGGTTTAAACCCCAGCTGGGTCAGTTGGTATTTCTGTTTGGAGTTTGTATGTTCCCCGTGTTCACGTGGGTTTCTTCTGGGTTCATCTATAGTCCAAACACATGCGCTATAGGGGATTTGATTAAACTAAATTGTCCATAGTGTATGAGTGTGTGGGTGTTTCCCAGTACTGGGTTGCAGCTGGAATAGCATCCACATTGTAAAACATATGCTGGAATAGTAGGCAGATAATTTTATCAGGTCTTCCCTAATAAATAAGGGACTAGGCTGAAGGAAAATGAATGAATAACAAATATAGGTCAGGTCTGTGTCCTCAACAGTAAATATGTGGAGAACTCTTAATCTATTGTTACTGTAAGGAAAATAATTAAACCATTATGATAGTTAAATATATATGTTTTATTGAGATGGACTGTTGGTGATTGTATGGGTGTTGGTCAGATAGCTATACATGAGGAAAGGAAAGGATTTAAGACCTACAACACAATATTTCAGTAGATTTAAGACTTTTTAAGGCCTAAAATGTAGTTTTTGAGATTTAAGACTTTTTGAAACCCCGCAGACGCCCTGATTAAAAATCACATGGTGTGAGCTGGGCTTTAGGATTGTCTTCAATTACCAAAAGAATCAAGTGACTCAAATCATCAAGCGTAATGACAAATGAAAGATGCTTACTAAAATCTTTTTAACATGAGAGAACAGCTAGATAGGTTTAGAAAAATCTAGACATTTATAATTATTTAATGGTTGAAAATGTTATGAAAGAAATTATTTAGCTATAATGTTCTTATTAACTATGATTAGTTCTGCTGTTGTTTCTAAATTTACTCATTCACTTATCACAAAACAGTTTCTCTGTTAAACATTGAAGTAGTTATTTTGAAAAATGTTGTAAACCTGTAACCACTGACTTCAACAGTTTGTTTCACACACTATTTTAAGGACAAAATTATTAACCCCTTTAAGCAAATTTTTTTTTCGACTGTCTACAGAACAAACCATCGTTATACAATAACTTGCCTAATTACCCTAACCTGCCTAGTTAACCTAATTAACCTAGTTAAGCCTTTAAATGCAACTTTAAGCTGTATAGAAGTGTTCTGAAAATATCTAGTCTAATATATTTACTGTCATCATTGCAAAGATAAAATAAATCAGTTATTAGAGATGAGTTATTAAAACTATTATGATTGATAAATGTGTTGACTATCTTCTCTCCGTTAAACAGAAATTGCGGAAAATAAATAAACAGGGGGACTAATAATTCTGACGTCAACTTTATATCGGCTATCGACCTCCAAGTCTGAAGAGTTATCGGTAATCGATATCGGCCAAAAAATCCATATCGGTGCATCCCTAGCATTCACACTGGGAGCAGAACAGCGCGTGAGGCATGCATGCGTCAGTTTGCTTTCACCACCGTTGTTTGGGTTGCACATATAGAGAATAACAAACTTGCGCATGCAAAATACACCAAATGTGAATGGCTTCTAACGTCTTTATTCGGGGATTACTACTTTAAATTAATACACTTGCATAAAGTAAATTGTATCTCAAAGCTTTTACTGGGGCTTGTTTTTTTCGCACCGTCTCCCCGTGTCACCCCTCAACAAGATGCTGCCCTGGGCATCGACCATATTGCCCATGCAAATTGCCCACTGCTCACACTTCTTTAAATGTTTACTGTGTTAACCAATATTATGGGGATTTTTAATAACACACTAGGGTTGGGCCGATAGATGATGCGATCGGCTATTACCGATGGCCAAAAGAAAACACGATGCTGAGCTGGCATCTCCCTCGTCGCAAACCTGTTCACGAAAAATACACACTCAGGCCTTGTTTACACTAACACGTCTTAGTATTAAAATGGCATTTTAGAACGAAAATGATCCACATCCATACCGTGTTTTACCGAGCATTTCTGAACAGCCCTCCGTCCGCTGTAACACACAGCCACATGCTGTCATGTGGTCCTCTGAGCTCCAGGCAGAAAGCAGTGCACGTCGGACAGTTTATCAAGGATGTACCGCTGGATCGCGTCTCACTATAGTTGTTAAACGTGATATTCAGACATCCCAAGGCTCCCGGGAGTCTTTATGCATTTGTGGCACACCTCCAGATCCCTCCTCGCTCTTCAGACGCGTCACTCGCACTCCATCAAACCCCCCCAACTTTTCACATGATGATGATGCCATCGTCCATCGCGATGATTCACATAAGACATCGTACCAATCGATGCCAAATTGGTCGACATCGCCCAACCCTAGCACACATGTCCCGCCTCTTGCTTAAGCTCCACCCCCGATTAATCGATTACTCGTTTGTCAAACCTGTGGATTAATTGAAATGAAGAATGGTCAGAAATGCCCATCCCTATTTAGTCAGAAATGAACATACAGCACACTTAAGTTAACTTTCCAGGCCAACCAAAAACAAACTTGTAAAGGAATGTGCTGCTAACTACAATGTGGCACAATATGAGTCTACATGATCAATGAGGACGGTCTCGTCACACTCGGTGTGTCACAATGTGTAGTGAACCAAGCTCATCAGTGGCCTTAACAGTGCCCGAATTCATGCACACCACGTAAAATACCATGAAAATATGCAGTTTTTTACTTTTATTCAGGTCTGATGGAGGAGACACGCCGTCATGTTAAAACAGAAGAGAAAACTGGCTCACTACACAGAAAAGAGGAAACCTGTTTGACCTGCACTCAGTGTGGAAAGAGTCTGAGATGCCAACAGAGTCTCAAGAATCACATGATGATCCACACTGGAGAGAAACCGTTCACATGTGATCAATGCAGCAAAACATTTTTGAGAGCTTCACATCTGAAGATCCATCTTCGAGTTCACACAAAGGAGAAACCTTATTCCTGTTCATTGTGTGAAAAGAGATTTACATGTCAGTCAAGTTTAGAAACCCATCAGAAGATCCACACTGGTGTTAGAGAGTTTATGTGCTTTGAGTGTGAGAAGACTTTTATTACAGCTAGACAACTGAAAAGGCATCAGAGAAACCACACTGGAGAGAAACGGTTCACATGTGTTCAGTGCGGGACGAGTTTTAGACATTCATCAGACCTTAATAAACACATGTTGATCCACACCGGAGACAAAACACACAAATGTGATCAATGCGGCAAAACGTTTTTGAGGGCTTCAGATCTGAAGGTCCATTTTAGAGTTCACACAAAGGAGAAACCTTATTCATGTTCCTGGTGTGAAAAGAGATTTACATGTCAGTCAAGTTTAAAAGCACATGAGAAGATCCACACTGGTGTGAGAGAGTTTATGTGCTTTGAGTGTGAGAAGACTTTTATTACAGCTGAACAACTGAAACGGCACCAGAGGATCCACACTGGAGAGAAACCGTATGTCTGTTCACACTGTGGCAAGAGATTCAGTCTGTTAGGAAACCTGAATACGCATCAGAGGATCCACACTGGAGAGAAACCGTATGTGTGTTCACACTGCGACAAGAGATTCAGTCTGTTAGGAAACCTGAAAAAACATGAGAGGATCCACACTGGAGAGAAAACACACACAAATGTCACACAAATATGATCAATGCGGCAAAACATTTTTGAGGGCTTTATATCTGAAGAGCCATCTTAAGGAGGTCGCATACCAGATGCGTTGCGCCATGCATTTTAGAATTTTAAACATAGGTTTCTATCAGGGTAAACACACCGGCACCGCAAGTCGGCGGCTGTCCACAGCGCCTAGTCATGACTCGTGACACTTTTCATATTCCCGCCACGCCACAGAGCGCCATCTGAATAGTTTCCTATTAAATAACATTAGAAAGTGCGTGACTGGTGTGCGAATAAAGACACTATATTTCCAACTGTCATGTGCATGGCGCATCCGGTGCGACGCCCTTTAGAGTCCATACAATGTTAGACTTTGCCACAATTTTACTGTAACTTACTGCAAAAACGGCAGAAAAATACTGCTAGCATTCTGTACAGTACACTACTGCAATGTGCAAGGCATTATGGGTATTTTTATTACTTTACAGTATCTTACTGTATATTAGGGATTTGCGGTATTCTACTGTAAGTAAAAGCAGTACTGCTACTGTAAAAAGATGGTAGACTTTTGAATGTTAATCAGTGTTGTTTTTTATTCCACGGGTTAACGTTGTGACCTGTAGCATATATTATGCATGTCCTAAAATGGTGGTGTCAGGATATTTTACTCAACCAAATGTAGGCATGGGACGATAATGGTTTTCAAGGTATACTGCAGGTTGGAAAAGTCAAGGTTTTAATACCGCCAACATTTTCTGTAATACCGTTCCTAAGGTATGTGTAAGATTTTATTTATTTACACTTTTTTTTTTTTTTTTTTTAGGACAACAGTATCTCCAGCAGAAAAGATATCCAAAGAGGCCATTTTAAATCGTAAATACATCAATGTTTTTGTAACTAATGAAGACAGAAGTCAATGATTAATTTCCATTATTTAGCCTGACATGTTTACTGCTCCAAAATATTTTAAATGTTTCTCAGAATAGAATATATTGTGTTCAAAGGGGGGAAAACGTTTTGTTGTTTACACAGACATTTTAAAAGAATATATTTTAGAGCAGTAATCACAATACCGTGATATTTTTAATCAAAGTTATCATACCGTCAGAATCTTATACCGGCCCATGCCTAACCATATGTATATTCTACCAATGATCAAAAACTACTATGAGGACATGGTCAGCAACAATACTCAGGTAGGCTGTGGCATCCACACAATGCTTAATTGGTACTAATGGGCACAAAGTGTGCCAACAAAATATCCCCCACACCATTACACCACCACCAGCAGCCTGAACCGTTGATAAAAGGCAGGATGGATCCATGCTTTCATTGTTGACGCCAAATTCTGACCCGACCATCCGAATGTAGCAGCAGAAATGGAGACTCATCAGACCAGGCAACGTTTCTCCAATCTTCTATTGTCCAGTTTTGGTGAGCCTGTGTGAATTGTAGCCTCAGTTTCCTGTTCATAGCTGACAGAAGTGCGGCCCAGTGTGGTCTTCTGCTACTGTAGTCCAACTGCCTCGGGGTTAGATGTGTTGTGCATTCAGAGATGCTCTTTTGCATACCTTGGTTGTAGCGAGTGCTTAATTGAGTTACTTTTGGAACATTTGGTTATTAGCTGGAACCATTCTGGCCATTCTCCTCTGACCTGTGGCATCAACAAGGCATTTGAACAGCCGCTTACAATTACAGCTATTCCTGTTTGCTTTTTGTCATATCGGAGTGATACAAACACAAGTGTCTTTTTAAAAATTTCCTGACATTAAAGTATAATTCAAATCCCAGTGATTTTGAGACCCACCGTACTGATATTAAAAAACTGAGCTAGTATTTGAAAGAATCCCTTGCATAATGTGGAATATTATAATGTCTTGGTGATGACAAAACAGCTCACAAATCAAGATTTATAACGCTGAATAAACAGTCCTTCATTTCTCTGCTGCATCCGTGTATTCACTTACATTATATTAAGCACATGAAAGCTTAACCAAAGCACACACTAACCAGATTGTTACATACATCAATATAAAAGAGAGAATTCGCCTTAGATGTGGCTTTAACTTACCTGTTCTGTAGTGATTTGTTGTTTACATATCCATTGAGGGAAATCGTTCGGTCAAAGACATAAAGGTGCGTCTCAAATGACATACTTATGAACTATTCTTCACAATTTTGGACTATAAATAGTCAGTAGTTCATTCACACCGAAAAATAAAAGCACTAACATGATTAAGTGCACTTTAAATAGCCGAATAACACACTTATTTATTCAACCGTTAAATAATAAGGGTGTCATTTTGAATACTTCTTTCACTTAACGGTCGGTTTTGCTCACGTCACGTTGAAGGGGCGGAGCTATCAGACACTGATGTTGGATTACTTCAATTATTGTGAACGCAAAATTCCCCCACGTAAATGATTATGGCGCCTCCCGATGGTAAATGCGGTGCACTCATGAAAAAGGGGTGTAAAACACTGATATGTGCAAACTCATCCAGTCTGTCCTACACATTCAGGCTATCATCAATAAATGTGTCACATTATTGTCTTTTTAAATAGCATACCCTTCTAATTTAACATTTGATGGGAAACTTATTCATATTTGAACACCCTTCCTATATAATATAGGCATCACTATAATTAAAATACGTTTTTAAATAGAAACAAAACTAATTTTAAAGCAATTAAGCACATTCATATCTCTTTAGTTATACATGTTTATTGAAATAAATACATTACAAAACATATTTATAGTTTGTCACAGTACTGTTTTCATTACGCAAAAATAAAACATTGTCAAATATATATGCTTGGCCAGCTTCATCGTTACTATTAAACATGAAGAAAACCCCCTTTAGAGATGAAGATCTTCAGCAGCAGAAACATCAGATCTGAGATTTGGCCCAAAAACCCAGAATCTGTCGAGGACAAGTAATGGTCCACTGTGCGTTTTGGTCCCATCGAGCAGTTTATAATTGACTGAAAAAATCTCTAACCTGCAGAACAGCAAAAAAAAAAAAACAAAATACAGTATTAATGTTTCTTAAAGCTAAACATAACCATTAAGAGCAACATCAGAACATTTCATTGACTTTAAAATAAAGTTTGTTATGTGATTTTCTTCATAGCTGACTCACTGGGTGTATTTGATCAATGGATATAACAGTTTATCATTATTATTATTTTATTTCTATGGGAAAAATCTTTTCAGAAGCAGTGCCAGAGAAAAAAAAAAGTTGCCAGTGCTAATGCACTCTATGATACTTAAAAATAATAGGAATATCAGAAAGTCAGCATATTTACAAACTAGAGATGCAGAATAGTATTATTTTGGGTCTATTTTGATATCAATAGCAATGTTGGTCAACTGCATACAGTACTAGCATTTTAACGTTTATTTAACATACAGTAGTTATTAATAAAACTTTTTTATTTAATAAACTTGATGTAGCTTGATTTCTCCAGAAAAATACTGACTCACTAGGGGCTGTTGGGGTCTTTTATAGCCTCAAAAAACATTGCTTTAAACATTGCTTTAAAATTATTTAATTAATTTAATATTTAAATTAATTAAATATGAATTTATTTTGACCTTTGACCTAGGAAATACTGTGAAAAAAAATATATAATCTCTTAAATATCACAGGAGGGCTAATAATTTTGTTAGGCTTAAATTTTTTGCAAGTTTTTAATGATTTTACTCTGAGAAAAACATTATATTAAGCCCCGGTCAGATCACACGATTTTTATTGATGGCTACGTAAGTCACCATGTCAGATTATGTGATTTATTTATTTATTTATTTTTTTCTTGATAAAATCTTGACTTGTCGTGGGTAAGAAATGTGCCAGACTACACGTTCCTTCACGATCAGTCATCCCCTGACATCCACAATGAGTGTTATTTCCCAAAGCAGTCACAAGTGTTGCCATATCAATATTTCTTATCTCAATTTCAATTTTTGCTGTATAATTTCAATCTCAATAAACACAGAGGCTTGCAGACAACTAATAACTAAATTATTTAAGGTTATTCCTTACAACATGGATGGGATCAAACTTATGATTCCTCTTTTAATATTAAAATATTTTCTTTGAAATCTAAATGTGTATTTTCCTGCCAGGCTTGATTATTAAACACACCTTCGCCTGAACTTTCTGCAAGAGAGAGATGGAGAAAATGAAACCACATCAGCACTGAGGAAAAAATCAGATGCTCAAGACACAATCTTTAAAATAATGACATATTAAAAAATTAACAAATATATGACAGAGGTTTGTGATACAACAATCACAGTGAAGCATTAAGTAAATTCTTATTTTCCTCAAAGCGAAACAAATCATCCACCTGTATAGTTTAGTGGAGGGGCACAAACAAAAATATAATTTGTATATTTTTCTTGAAAAAAAAAAGTCTTTGTGAAACTATCTTCATTTGGTATAATTTATCTTAATTTTAATGTTTCTTTTGTTGATCAGTTAACTAAAAAAAAGAATAGCGAATAACATTTGAGATGATGCGCTTCAAAACAAGTTCGATATATGCACCAAAACACGAACTGCTGTGAGATTATGTTGGTTTGTTAAATGAAATAATAATCTAGCCTAAATAAAATTAAAAGAAGCTTTTTTTAATTAAGAAATAGAGTTTAAGAGAAGCCTAAATTAAACTGTTTTCACTATTAATGGCTAATTTGAATGAGCAGGAAATGCTTTTGCAATGCATTCGCACCACTGAACATGTTCCCAGATTACCTCAGTAGAACAAACTCTGTTGGAAGGATGAGAGAACTCTGAAACTCATTGTGGGAATGGAGATGTCTGCATATTTGCTCCAGTCTATCAGATAAAATTGCTTAAAACACCATAATAATTTAGAAAGGTAGTTAAATTTGCACAACCAATGATTGATCTTATCCACCCGTGACACACCCAGAAGTAAATATGCAGCCTGTTTTTGATTACCTGACCAGTGCATTAACGGCAGCACCTGTGGATATATCTGAGAAATGATGTGCTCCTATTGTGCAGTGTCACCCATGTGAACTTGTCAAGAAGAACGGAAAAAAAATGAAACATGCTAGACTTTTTGCGATGGTGTCGTGAAGCGTCGCAGACATGGTATTGGTTGTCTATGCCACATTACATGAGATATCTTATTTACGAATCCCCATGTCACCCTAAGTCAAAGAAATAGTGCCGAAATTGTGACAAATTTGTGTGATCTGACAAAGGCTTCATTCAACAGTTGTGTAGCTCATGTATTTAATAAACCACCAGTATCTGCCTTTTTATATTATTGCCACTTGCTTTAAACGAATCCCAATTCGGCCAAAATTGCTGCATCACTACTAAAAGCTGTAAATCTAAAGAGTTGCTTCATTTTGCACACACGCTTATTCTCCAAACATGCAAAACAAAAAGCTGATTTTCTGCTGAAGATGTACCTTAGTTAATAAATTATCCTGAACCTCAGGGTTTTGCTCAAATGCTACTTCAGCATCCAGAACCAGCACGGGCACTTTCATCAGCTGCTCGAAATGAAGCCTGTGTGCAGAGAGAGAAAAGCACAAATCAAGCGCTGGTATCCACACAATACACAGCCCTCAATCAGCCTCATTCTGAGTGTTAAAGACACCGTTCACCCCAAACCTCAAAATATATGAAAAACAATTAAAGGCTCCATCTGAAAACGTAGCAGCTGACAGTCATCAAAGCTAAAAAAAAACAGCTTGTGGGAAAGTGTTTGAGATGGCGGTAAAGAGACTGACGTGGTAGTCTTGTTGATGAGCCAGTCTTCATGTCTGGTGTGCAGTTTCTCCAGGTAATCCAGCTCGATCTCTTGTTCCTCTGCTCGAGCACGCCTGTTTAACCTCTCCAGACACGTCTGCACAACAAGCAACACTTCATTTACAGTTGAAGATCCATCCATATCTATCTGTCCTTTCTGTCCATCCGTCCATCCATCCGTTCGTTCGTCTATCTATCCATCCATCCATCCATCCATCCATCCATCCATCCATTCATCTGTGTACCTATTAAGCCATTGGTCCATCTATCCATCCATCTATCTATCTATTTATCCATCTAACTGTCTGTCTATCCATCCACCAATTTGTCTATACGTCCATCCATCCATCCATCCATCCAACTGTACACCCATCCATCCATCAATTGGTCTATCTGTCCGTCCATTTGTCTATGCATCTATCCATCCATCTATCTATCCATCCATTCATATATATAACCATCTTTCTATCCATCCATCAATTGGTCTATCTGTCCGTCCATTTGTCTATGCATCTGTCCATCCATCTATCTATCCGTCCATCCATTAATCCATCCATCCATTCATCCATCTATCTGTCCATTCATCCATCTGTCCATCTATCCATCAGTCTATCTCTCCATTCATCCATCCATCCATCCATGTATTAATTTGCCCATCCATTAATCTATCTATCTATCTATCTATCTATCTATCTATCTATCTATCTATCTATCTATCTATCTATCTATCTATCTATCTATCTATCTATCTATCTATCTATCTATCTATCTATCTATCTGTTCAACCATCTAACTGTGTCTATCTATCTATCTATCTATCTATCTATCTATCTATCTATCTATCTATCTATCTATCTATCTATCTATCTATCTATCTATCTATCTATCTATCTATCTATCCACCAATTTGTCTATACGTCCATCCGTCCATCCATCCATCCATCCGTCCATCTATCCATCCATCCATCCAACTGTACATCCATCCATCCATCCATCAATTGGTCTATCTGTCCGTCCATTTGTCTATGCATCTATCCATCCATCTATCTATCCATCCATATATTAATCTATCCATCCATCCATCCATATATATAACCATCTGTCTATCCATCCATCCAACTATACATCCATCCATCCATCAATTGGTCTATCTGTCCGTCCATTTGTCTATGCATCTGTCCATCCATCTATCTATCTATCCTACCATCCATTAATCTATCCATCCATCCATCAGTCTATCTCTCCATCCATCCATCCATCCATCCATGTATTAATTTGCCCATCCATTAATCTATCTATCTATCTATCTATCTTTCTATCTATCTATCTATCTATCTATCTATCTATCTATCTATCTATCTATCTATCTATCTATCTATCTATCTATCTATCTATCTATCTATCTATCTATCTATCTATCTATCTATCTATCTATCTATCTATCAAATGGTTGTAATTATTTGAGTTTCTTCCTTCTGTTGAACAAGATATTCTGAAGAATGTTGGGTAAAAAAGCAGCCATTGACATCCATAGTAGGAACTAAAAATACAATGGAAGTCTATGGCAGTTTTCCCCCCATAGTGTTCATTTCAGCAGCACATCTATGACAGTGATGTGGCTAAAAAGGATTGAATCCACCATCAGTATGAACGGAAGCAGTGCAGACCTGTGGAGAAGCGCGCAGGTAAATGATGCCCTCCAGCTGAACTCGATGACCAAACTGCTCAATAAGGAATGAGTGCCAGTCCTGATACACAGCCCACTCGGTGGAGTTTATACAGCCCAGAGCAAACATGTTCAGAGCGAAGATGTACCTGAGAGAGGAACACGCACATGGACATGCAACATAAAACCAACAGCTCTGACTATAAAACCCTTACGTGTGATCAGTGATTGTACCTGTCACTATAGACAGAGCGCTCATACACACGCATCGCTCCTCCTCTGGACTGCAGGAGTGCGTCCGGCAGCGGCTGCAGCTGTGTGCGCAGACGGCTCATGCAGGAGAAGCTCTGGAAGGTGTAGGACCAGCGCTTTGGGTCACGATACATCATCTCCAACAGGTTACTGGTGCACGGCTGAGGACTGGACGCTGTCTGATCGAGAGTAAACAAACAGCACAAGTAACTTTAAAGTGCACATGCATCAAAACCAATCATATTGATTTCGTTAGCTCACATTGCAAGTTTTGTGGTGGACAACTCATATGTTGTGCAGGTCATTCAGACACCAAATTAGTGGTTTGCCCTTATCTGAAAATCTGAAAATGCACTTCCTGTTTGTTTGCGGTTAAATTCTCAGATTAGGGCTGTCTAGGGTATTGGGCGTGGCTAACATACTTAGCCACACCCCTCCAGCTGTCAGTTATGACAACATGTAGAAATGGTGAGGAGGTGGAGTCTGTTAGGTTGTATTAGAGTGGAGAAACTTTGACGTCATTTGCAAAAACCGGGAAGCGAGTTAGCGTTTTAGCAGTTCCGCTTCCCTCGTCCCAATGGGTTTTTTCAATGGGATTTCAGTGAAATCGCTTAAATAAGGTCCGTGCCTAAAACAAACTCAAGATACTTTCACGTTTTGTTCTACGACATAAAACACACCAGTTACATCACACTCTGTTTTAATCGGTTACGCTTCGACGGCTGCTATCAAGTTGCTAAATGGGACTACAGGCGGTGTTGAAGACATTATACGTCATCGAGCTGATCTGGTCTGATCTGGGATGCAGCTCGCTTGTGTTGTGCATTTGGATTTGTCTAGTGTTTTTTTTAAGTTAGGAATACAGATTGTGTGTAGATAATCCCTTCACTTGTAAAGACCGTCAAGACAGATTCATTTGTTAATTATTTATTTTAATTAAATGATATTATGGGGATACAGCTTACCAGTGCAGCCTGTCTCTTTCCTGCTCCACAGTAATGCAAACATGTGAATAAATGTGTAAGAAATACGTAAATATTCACTGTCATTTTAACGTGATCAATATCATCGTTTTCTTCATCTGAACACATTTAACTCTGTCATAACTGCAGTATTTACACTCCTCCTTAAAATGTATAGCAGATGTGACTGTATGGGCTGCTTTTCGCTGTACTTCGTGACAAAAAGAATATTGGATGTTGTTCTGTGTCCATGACGGGACTTGCAGTCGTCTAAGCCGGCTGTGTGCACGCGAGCAATACATTTATTTAAATATGTCTGATGATAATACCATGTAGGCACATTTACACATACAGATTTAAAACTTTTTCAACAACCGTAAAGCAAAACAACATGTATTTCCCACGTAACAAACTATCCAAAAGTCACGTCGATATATGTTTTTGCGTATTTATTTGATTATTTTATATCGCGTGGATTATAATATAATAAACCGAGAGAGTAAATCTTTGTTATGGAGCATATTTCTAAAAATAAGCCTGAGAAGTTGTCTGTAGTGGTGCTGACGTCACAGGCGAGCGCCCTGAAGGCTCTGTAGTCCGTTTATATCCTAATATTAGCTTTTCAATTCTTGCGTTCGCATTTAAGACCCAAAAGTAATAAAAGTTGTATTTTCGTGTGTGGATTATCCAGTTGGACAAAATATGTAAGTGTAATGAACAGTGTTTGAACACAGAGCTTATTATTCGCAATCTTTGAAAAGCCTATGGGAAAAACCTATGGGGATTTTATTGAGGGAACCAGTTTTATGCTAGCAGCTGAATCGCCTACAAGGTGACATCATAGTTCCTCCACTCTATAACTCTCCCCAAATGCCTACTTTAATAGATCCAATCAGCTCACAGAAGAGAAAACAAGCCACGCCCACTGTTTTCTCAATTAATATTTTGTTTCTATAGGAACTACGTCACAATACAGAAAAAACACAGTCGCAGCTTCTGGTTCATGCAGACTTTAATGTTAGTCAATGCATTTGTTTGTTTCAGTCTCTTAGCTTAAAGAAACTAGTTAGTTTTTCCAGACTGCGCTGTTAGCACGATGGACGCCCATTCCCGATACTGAATAATAAATAAAAAAAGGTTAAAGAGACTTTTAATCTCAGAATTGTGAGAGTTAAACTGGAAATTGCGAGTTATTTAGTTGGAATTCTGAGATAAAATGTTGTAACTGTGAGTTAAAGCCTCAAAGAGTTTCCTGTTACGCAGACTGATCTTTATGTCTCAGAGTTCTGACTTTATATCACACAACTGCAAATTTATTTTTCAGAATTTAGACTATTTCTCAAAACTGTAAGTTGATATCGCGTAATTCTGACTTAAAGATCCTATGAAGTGCTTTTAAATGTGCAATTTTTTCAGTGTCTGATGTAAACTCAAATTAAACTCGAAGAGAGGGCGGGGCATACTGTAGCTCCTCCCCCTTTTGAAAAACAGCCAATAGCATTTTGTTTTATAACTGCTCTGCAAGTGAGAGTGGTTGAGCATCAAAAGAGAAGCAAATGAAAAACGTCTTGAAGGGGGGCGGGGCATGTCAGACACTAGAGAGCATTTGATTGGTTATGATTTGATGAGAAACTGAAATATGAGGTGACGTGAATAAAACCGCTGATCCATTTAGGCAAACTGCAAGCTTTACATTTTAATATCTGTTTTACATCTTCTAAATGCACATTCTGTTACTGTTTTAGAGCACACTAGCTAGTAGACATCCTAAAACTAACAATATTGATACTAATAAAAAAACTTTATTTTATTTCATCGGACCATTAATAACTTCCAATTTTTGAGTTTACATCTCACAATGATAAGAAATAAGTTGCAATAACCTTTTTTAATTGTTTTACTCAGAGGGCTTCCATACAGCACTGATTTTAGGACTGTGTTTTCCACTGACCGGAGGTGTTTGGTCCACATTCTGCCATTTGCTGACGGGCTCCGCGATCACATCCCAGTCAGGACAGGCGTTCTGGAGCAGTCGAGCGAAGGTGGACTTCCCGACCGCTTCACACACACAAAAACAGCACTTTACAATGACAAAACAAGATAAACACAGTACCAATGTTTCAATGACAACAGCTGGGTTTCATTTTCTCAGCTTTACTTGATGAATAAAGATCAGAAGAACTGATTTACCTGAAATAGAAATCTTTTAAACGACTTTACCAATACTTTTGATCAATTTAACGCGTCCTTGCTAAATAAAAGTATTAATAAAAATTATTTATTTACAAAAATATTTAACATAGTATAGTACATACATATACATACACACACACACACACACATACATATATACATACACACACACACACACATATATATATATATATATATATATATATATATATATATATATATATATATATATATATATATATATATATATAGGTATGGTGTATAATGTTATAAAACCTTTAAATTATATTTCAAATAAATGCTGATCTTTAAAAAATTATATCAAATCACAGAAAATATATGGCTTTACAATGATAAAACACTTAGATTATTATTATTATAGTACTGACATATTTACAACAAATAAACTTGCAACTGAGGTGCTCACGAGGGAACTATTGTGAAAATGGCTAACGTTAGTTATTCCACAAATTACCTATAATCAGTAAATGTATCGTTTTACACATAACATTAGCGTTGTGTCTCATATAGCCAGTATGACTTATAAATTATTAACAAATCGCAAAACAGACAAATTATATGAGCAAAACATACCAATATTTCCTTCGATCGAGACTCTTTTTATGTGATTGTTTGTACTCATGAGGTTCCTCGTCGAACGGAAAAGAGCAGAGCTCGATAAAAGGCGCTTTGTCGATTTTATAATCATCCCTGAGAAAAAATAATGTTTACATCGCTAATAAACACGAGACTATTTTGACAAGTTTACATGCGTCAGGCGGCTTACCCAGAGCGTGTTTCCGGCTGAGGAATGTTTAGTTTCAAAGTAAAAGTCCTATAACATGAACTAACCCCGCAACAACGTTGAGTGAACAAAATATTTTTACTTTTTGTAACTCGTTTAAATAATACAATTAATGCAACATACATCTTAATAATTAAAAATATACATCTTATCACACATAAATATATATATATTTTTAAAAATAGTTTTAAAGTTTTAACTAACTTTAACCAAAGAGCTTAAAATTCTATGCTCTTTGCTTTAACCGACATATTAACAAGAATAAATGCTCTTTAGATTCAAAATAAAAGTCCCTATGCACCGTACCAACTTCGCAACAACGTTGAGAACAAAGGTATTTTACCACATCAACTATTAGTAAGACGCATTTATTCCAACAAACGTCTAATTGAGCTATATATATTGTAGTTTTGATAGCACAGATGATCATTAGATTAAAAATAAGTCACTTTAAAATGTACTGACCTCGCAACAACGTTTACAATAAAAACCTTTTACCCCTCTAACTTTGTAACACTTTAAAAATAATACAGTTAATGTAACATATCCGTTTATATATATATATATATATATATATATATATATATATATATATATATATATATATATATATATATATATATATATATATATATATATATATATATATATATCAACAAAATACCATATTATTTAAATATACTTTAAAAGTAAATAGTCTTGACTAACTTTAACTGGCATAAGACAAGATGCTCTTTAGATTCAAAATAAAAGTCCCATTGAAACGTCGTAAGCTCGCAAACAACGTTGAGAGAACAAAAATCTATTACAATACCTCCTTTCTAACATGCTGAAATGAAACAATTAAAACAACATACATATAGATTATTAAAAGCAAACTAATTCCTCATATTGTTGTTTTAAAAGTAAATAGTTATCTTGACTATCTTTAACCAATAACTGAACAAGACGCTCTTGTAAAAATCCATTCTAAAATTTATTTTTTAACTACAAATAAAACACACCAGATGTTTCCATTGTGCTCTAGATATTGCTTTAAGAGTAGATTTATCTACTACATGGGTGGGGGGGCATTGTAATAATCTTCATTATTGAATATGCGTTCACAGAGAAAGGAAGACATAAAATGACATTTGTCTCAACTTACAAAACAATAATAACAAAATTAATATTGACATTTCCCCCAAATCCTTTACTTCCAAACATTATAAAAGGACGAGACTAAAAATAGCCTATTTTAGTTTTACTTTCATAAAAAACAAACTCTGACATAGGTTTCATATCCTAATCCACCAGCAATACATGTCAAAAGATTACAGTGTAATACTGACAACGAAAACTGACAAAAAGAGAAACACACACACACAGATTTCACAAAGTCTCCTTCTACAAGCTTTGAGGAAGCACAGCTGAGATATTGCAAAGACAATCAGAGTGCAGAAACGGCACTTTCAGGTCCCAAAACGAGAACAGAAGAAACATGACTGTATTAAGGCTGAGCAATGTGGTATTAACTGCAATGTCTATCTATCCTTGCTGCCCAGTTTCTCAATGAGGTCCTGCAGGGGTGCCAGCTCTCTGCGGTCGATAAGATTGAACTCCTAAAAACAACAGCAGTAGAATATTGGATGAAACAGCTCAGACAGTGTCACATGTACACTACTGGTCAAACGCTTTAGATCAGCAAGGTTTGTTATAGGGCTGCACGATATTTTACACTGCGATATTTTTTTCTTTGCGATATAAATACAGTTTCATCACATGACCGCAACATTAAACAGATCTATTTGCCAAGTCATTAGTTTAAATTGACTGGGATGGTTTTGTAGAGGAGGTGGGGTGAAATACACTCACCGGCCACTTTATTAGGTACACCTGTCCAACTGCTCGTAAAGCAAATTTCTAATCATCCAATCACATGGCAGAAACTCAATGCATTTAGGCATGTAGACATGATCAAGATGATCTGCTGCAGTTCAAACAGAGCATCAGAATGAGGAAGAAAGGAGATTTAAGTGACTTTAAACGTGGCATGGTTGTTGGTGCCAGATGGGCTGGTGTCAGTATTTCAGAAACTGCTGATCTACTGGGATTTTCACGCACAACCATCTCTAGGGTTTACAGAGAATGGTCTGAAAACGAGGAAATATCCAGTGAGCGGCAGTTCTGTGGGCGCAAATGCCAGAGGTCAGAGGAAAATGGCCAGACTGGTTCCAGCTGATAGAAAGGCAACAGTAACTCAAATAAGCACTCGTTACAACCGAGGTCTGCAGAAGAGCATCTCTGAACACACAACACGTCCAACCTTGAGGCGGATGGGCTACAGCAGCAGAAGACCACACCGGGAGCCACTCCTGTCAGCTAAGAACAGGAAACTGAGGCTACAATTCACACAGGCTCACCAAAACTGGACAATAGAAGATTGGAGAAACGTTGCCTGGTCTGATGAGTCTCCATTTCTGCTGCCACATTCGGATGGTCGGGTCAGAATTTGGCGTCAACAACATGAAAGCATGGATCCATCCTGCCTTGTTTAAACGGTTCAGGCTGGTGGTGGTGGTGTAATGGTGTGGGGGATATTATCTTGGCACACTTTGGGCCCATTAGTACCAATTGAGCATCATGTCAACGCCACAGCCTACCTGAGTATTGTTGACATCCATCCCTTTAATGATCACAGTGTCTCCATCTTCTGATGGCTACTTCTAGCAGGATAACACACCATGTCATAAAGCCTGAATCATCTCAGACTGGTTTCTTGAACATGACAAGGAGTTCACTGTACTTAACTGGCCTCCACAGTCACCAGAACTCAATCCAATAGAGCACCTTCGGGATGTGGTGGAACGGAAGATTTGCATCATGGATGTGCAGCCCACAAATCTGCAGCATGTCAATATGGAGCAAAATCTCTGAGGAATATTTCCAGTAGCTTGTTGAATCTCTGCTACGAAGGATTAAGGCAGTTCTGAATGCAAAAGGGGGTCCAACCTGGTACTAGTAAGGTGTACCTAATAAAGTGGCCAGCACTATTTATTGTCTTGTAAGGGGTATGTAACACTTTTATTCAAGAAAAATTTCAGCTATAAGCCTGACAATAACGTTTCTATATTGTGTTGCTTTTTTTAAATAAATAAATAAAAAATCAGGCTTGATAAACAAGTGTTTAGGTAGTAGTAGTATTTGAGCAGTAGTGTGCTTACCAAAAACAAACCGTGCGTGTTCATACACTGACCTGTACAAAGAAGATAAAATGCTTGAAGGAGGTGTTAAGATGAGCCTCCTCCTGGAGCTGTATGACCGAGTCGAAATGCTGGTGGTAGATGTGAGCGTAAACTCTGAACAGACGCTTCAGGATCGTTTTAGCCACTGACATGAAGTTCTTGGGGAAAGGGACACCTGGGAAGAGGAGAAAAGGTTGTATGAAAAGATTTCACCGCTCCTCCAAGATTATAACCAATGTAATCATACAAACCGATCTTAGACGGGAAGAGAGTTTCGTCATCCAGCTGATCCTGAACCCAGGTCATCAAGTAGTCGATGTATTTCGGGGCAGAACACTTGATGGGTTTTTTGATGTTGGTGCCGTCTGCCCAGTGGTACTCATACCTGTCGATTTAAGGAAGTGATTTAATTTCAGGGAAAATATGTATATATACGTTTACATTCTTGAGGAAGGTGATCATTTATACACCACTCACATTTTTTAAACCTTTATGAGTTTCTTTCTTCTGTTGAACACAAAAGAAGATATAGACTTTTTCTCCTATTATTGGAGTCAATGGGTACTGTTTTTCAGCATTCTACAAAGGCTCTTTTTTTGTTTTCAACAGAATAAGATTTTTTTTCCTACCATGGGAGTCAATGGTTACCGGTTTTCATCATTCTTCAAAACATCATCTTTTGTGTTCAACAGAATAAGACTCTTTTCCTACTTTGGGAGTCAATGGTTACCGGTTTTGAACATTCTTCAAAATATATTTTTTCGTGTTCAACAGAATAAGCCTTTTTTTTCCTACTTTGGGAGTCAATGGTTACCGGTTTTGAACATTCTTCAAAATATCTTTTTTTTGTGTTCAACAGAATAAGATTTTTTTCCTACCATGGGAGTCAATGGTTACCAGTTTTTATCATTCTTCAAAATATCTTCTTTGTGTTTAACAGAAGACATTTTTATCCTACCATGGGAGTCAGTGGTTACCTGTGTTCAGCATTTTTCAAAACATCTTTTGTGTTCAGCAGAATAAGCCTTTTTTGACTATGGTGGTCAATGGTTACCGGTTTTAGATTTTTCGAAATAAATTTGTGTTCAACAGGATAAGATTTTTTTTTTCTTAATATAGGAGTCAATGGTTACCAGTTTTCATCATTCTTCAAAACATCGTCTTTTGTGTTCAACAGAATAAGACTTTTTTTTCCTACTTTGGGAGTCAATGGTTACCGGTTTTGAACATTCTTCAAAATATCTTTTTTTGTGTTCAACAGAATAAGCCTTTTTTTCCAACTATGGGAGCCAATGGTTACCAGTTTTCAGCATTTTTCAAAACATCATCTTTTGTGTTCAACAAAATAACTTTTTTTCCCATCAAGAGAGTCAATGGTTACCGATTTTCAGCATTTTCCAAAATATCTTATTTTGTGTTCAATAGAATAAGCCTTTTTCCTACCATGTGAGTCAATGATTACCGGTTTTCAGCATTCTTCAAAAGATCTTTCTTTGTGTTCCACAAAATAACTTTTTTTTTTCCCATCATGAGAGTCAATGTTTACCGGTTTTCAGCATTTTTCAAAACATCATCTTTTGTTCAACAAAATTGCTTTTTTTTCCATCATGCGAGTCAATGGTTACCGATTTTCAGCATTTTCCAAAATATCTTATTTTGTGTTCAATAGAATAAGCTTTTTTCCTACTATGGGAGCCAATGGTTACCGGTTTTCAGCATTTTTCAAAACATCATCTTTTGTTCAACAAAATAGCTTTTTTTTCCCATCATGCGAGTCAATGGTTACCGATTTTCAGCATTTTCCAAAATATCTTATTTTGTGTTCAATAGAATAAGCTTTTTTCCTACTATGAGAGTCAATGGTTACCGGTTTACAGCATTCTTCAAAATATCTTCTTTTGTGTTCAACAGAATAAAGAAACTCAAATTTCAGAACCACTTAAGGTAGAATAAATTTAAATTTGTAGTGAACTATCCCTTTAGGTGAAAGTTTTATAGAGTATATATCCATTTATTTACTAGAGTATAACCATAATATAAGTTTTGAATTACCTGGGCCCTGCTGACATTACGGAGCACTTGACTTCTGTGCAAAACTCAGTGATTGTGCCATACAGCATGTTGATCTGGTTGAAAAAGTCCACCGCTAAAAGGAAAACATAATTAAATGACACATAATTACGATGTATACTGCGTTTGTCCTCAAAAGCATCTCCACAGAGACTCACTGTTGACAGCGATCCACTCATTGAGGTCTTCTCCCTCGGGCAGCATCACCGCGGCTCGCAGATTTCCGCTTCCCAGAGTGGCTTCTGCGTGTTTGAGCAGCTCATACTGATGAGAGCCCTCTGGGATGTTTTTCTTCGGCTTGAATGTCTTCGATGAACGGTTTCCGCTGCAATCAAATGGTCAGAAATCTGATTATACAGTTGAAATCAGAATGATTAGACCCCCTGTTTATTTTATCCTCAATTTCTGTTTAAAGTAAAGATTTTCTTCAACACATTTCTAATCATAATAGTTTTCTCATTTCTAATAACTGATTGTTTTCTCTTTGCCATGATGACAGCACATAATATTAGACTAGATATCATTCAAGATACTAGTATTCAGCTTAAAGTGACATTTAAAAGGCTTAACTAGGTTAATTAGGGTAAAGTTAGGGTAATTAAGCAAGTCATTGTATAACAGTGGTTTGTTCTGTAGACAATCCAAAACAAATATTGCTTAAGGGGGCTAATAATATTGAATAGGGCTGCACAATATATCGTTTCAGCATTGATATTGCAATGTGCACATTTACAAGAGTCACATCGCAGGATCTGCAATGTCGAATCAGGATTATAGTTAAGCAGGCATTAAAAACACACATGATTGTGGAGTAATTGCAAAGCTTTACATCCAAATAGAGTTTTTAAAGCCATCTGGTGAGATTATATTCATAATAATACCATAAAAACATCCACATTACATGTCACAAAAAACTAGTGACAAAACACATTCAATAACTCTATTCATACTTCAAATCCAGTATATTTAATATTCTAATAGCACAAATGACATTTGAATCACCTTTTTCTTTACTTGAGGTTGCCTAAAAGGTCTTTTTGATGGCAAAAGCTGAATTTTTATATTTAAGGGATGGGAACGGTCTTCAAGAATGACATGTGCTTTTTGTTTAATTCTCATTAGATACATTTCATTTACTTGTTTTTGTGGTTTACCTACAATTGCACCTGCATTTTCTTTTTTTTTTAGCTTTTAGTCCACACCATGCAATCATGTTAAACTCACAACGCTTTTGACCAAATTCTTACATACCATCTCCAAAATATGTTGACTCTCACAAAAAAAAAAGTGTTGTAACCTCCTAATAAGATATAATCTCTGCATTGCTTTTTTAGAAATACATTTGACATTTTCAGCAAATGTCAATTTGCTATCAATAAATTTACCTAAATAATATCTCTGATTATTCAGACTGCCCATAAACCCATAAAGTACTTTTTATTTAAATTATATCTTTGTTTTCTTGTATTTATCAATGTTTTTAATGTGTTTATTATATATTTTTGCAAATAAGCTGCATGTTAAAATATACATTTTAACCTTTATTTTCTTAATGTAAAATTAAATACAATAAATTCACAAAAACTAACTGTATGTACAGTTCATTAGCCATATTTGTGATCAGATTTTACATGTGCAGTACGGAAGAAACATTCCAGTATTCATGGGGGCCCTTGGTTTTAATAATTTTAATATTAGTAATGATATTGTTAAAATCTTAATGGTATTTTTACCATATTCTTATATACCATCTCCAAAATACGTTGACTAACACAAAAGTTTTGTAACCTCTTAATAAGATATAATCTCTGCATTGCTTTATTAGAAATACATTTGACATGTCTAGCAAATGTCAATTTGCTATCAATAAGTGTACCTAAATATTGTCTCTGATTTATCAATTTATGTACAAATACTGTTAGACTGCCTATAAACCCATAAACTACTGTTTGTTTAGATTATATCTTTGTTTTCTTGAATTTACCGACGCTTTTAATGTGTTTATTATATTTTTTGTACATAAACTGCATGTTAAAATATATATTTTACCCTTTATCTTCTTAATGTAAAAATAAATACAATAAATTCACAAATAAAAACAAGTTCACTAACTGTATGTACAGTTCATTAGCCATATTTGTGATCAGATTTTACATGTGCAGTACGGAAGAAACGTTCCAGTATTCATGGGGGCCCTTGGTTTTAATAATTTTAATATTAGTAGTAATATCGTTCAAATCTTAATGGTTATAAACAGTTTTACAACAAATAATGGCAATTTATAAAAAATCGATAGGCTTCTTGGCCTAATTCCACAGCTGCTTACCTCACTTATTGACCATGCAATGATGTTAAAACTCACAATATTTTTTACCATATTCTTATATACCATCTCCAAAATACGTTGACTAACACAAAAGTGTTGTAACCTCCTAATAAGATATAATCTCTGCATTGCTTTATTAGAAATACATTTGAAATTTCTAGCAAATGCCAATTTATTATCAATAAGTGTACCTAAATATTGTCTCTGATTATTCAATTTATGCACCTGAATACTGTTAGACTGCCTATAAACCCATAAAGTACTGTTTGTTTAGATTATATCTTTGTTTTCTTTAATTTACCAATGCTTTTAATGTGTTTATTATATTTTTTGTACATAAACTGCATGTTAAAATATATATTTTACCCTTTATCTTCTTAATGTAAAAATAAATACAATAAATTCACAAAAACTAACTGTATGTACAGTTCATTAGCCATATTTGTGATCAGATTTTACATGTGCAGTATTGAAGAAACGTTCCAGTATTCATGGGGGCCCTTGGTTTTAATAATTTTAATATTAGTAGTAATATCGTTAAAATCTTAATGGTTATAAACAGTTTCACAACATATGATTGTAATGCTTTTAATGTGTTTATTATATTTTTTGTACATAAACTGCATGTTAATATATATATATATATATATATATATATATATATATATATATATATATATATATATATATATATATATATATATTTAGCCTTTATCTTCTTAATGTAAAAATAAATACAATAAATTCACAATTAAAAACAAGTTAACTAACTATATTTACAGTTCATTAGCCATTTTGAGATCAGATTTTACATAATTTCATTTATTTATCGATGCTTTTACTTTGTTTATTATATTTTATGCAGATACACTCCCATACAGAATCATCTAAGTTAATTAATTGTTTCCAAATAGAGTTTTTAAAGCCATCTGGTAAGATTATATTCATAATAATCCCACAAAAAGAGAATATCGCAGTGTCAGACGTAGATAAAATACATGGTTTCGTTCTGTGTTTACGCGCACAGCGGAACAGACATGTCAACCGGAAATGCGGTTAACTGTTACTTTTAAAGTTTAATGTTTTTCGGAACAAGCAAAAGTTGTTTGCTTTACTTTTAAAGTCGGAGAACTTCCCCATGTTCATTATTTCGATGATAAACAACAGTTTAGCGAGTAAATACATTGGGGTAAGTCAATATAACATGCTAATCAACTGTTGAATCGGCAAAAATATACTTACAATAAGAAACTCATCTCCGCTTGTCCTTAATCTTCAAAATAGAAACGTTTAAAAGTCAAAACAAACCAGTAATATAAGCAAATCAGTTCTTAAAGTCCATAAAACTGCGTTTATAAGTGCTCCTCGAAGTTCGATGTTTAAGCGAACGGTATCAGTAGGCGTAGAAGAAGTAGACTCAGGAAATGTCTACGATTGGTTCTTTCCGAGTGCCAAGGATTTAAATGTTTAATTCAGTACAGAATTAAGAAAACTTGTCGTTTATTTGTACTAAATGTTGTTAGGATTGCAGAGCACTTGTTACAATACAAAACTAAGCAATTATCCTTAGTTAAAACTACTTGCTGGCTCCTAAAACGCTGTTGCTAATCCGCGCATGCGCGTTTCTGCTCAATGGGCGGTAGTTTGTCATCGTGGATGTATGATCATGTAGTGACGCTTTAGCCACGCACAGGGCATTGGGGTTATAAGCTGCCACTAAATATTTAGTGTGCACACCTTTCTGCCTTTCCCCATCTAGTCTATTTAGTCTCGCATACGCGCGCTTAAGCGGTTTGTGAGTATTTATTTAATTTAATCTTATTTATACACACACAATGGCTACGATCCGGGCATTGCGGAAACTCTGCCGGCATTTCCACCATCAAACATGTAGTTTTCATTTGTCATCTTCAAGGTAAGTGTCCTAAATAGCATCTATTTTCATTTGTGAGTGTAATAAACACGGGATTAGCATGTTACTAGCACTAGCGTTCATCGTTCGCTTTAAACTGATTGTCATAGAAACTGTTCTGTCATTAACTCATGATTAGCTTCACATATGTTGTAATAATATGAGTATTAAAGTTAAATGTGTTTATAATGTTTGAAATCTGCGACTTGTTCTCGGTGTTTTAGTTATGTAACAAACGCCGGTTAATTGTTCGGTTGGTGTGCGCGCCCCCGAGCGGCTCGCCGGGTCCCGGAGCTCCGGCTGATGTAATGTCAGAAAGCGCTTGCACACACTCACACACACACACATACACACACACCGGCGAGGCATCAGGTTTCTACAGGGACACACTGCTGCTAATTCAGTGCTCATGTGTTGGGTTTCCTCTCTGATGATTTTACGCAATAGTATACGCATGATTGCTCAAATTTAGCACACACCCTTGTTCATTTGTGCCTCGTCGTCAGTGATTTAGTAAATTAATTTACAGGATTCTGCACGCATGACAGATAGTTCTCATGCACTTTTATCCTCATGAGGCATTTGGGTCCGTTTAGATATTTTTATCAAACTAAACTTTTTTTATATAGATGTAAACATTATAATAAAACAGATATTTGAGATTGTCTTTAGATGTCAAATTTAGGATTTTTTAAAAGGATGTTTTTTGCTGAAATTGCTGAGTTGTTTTAGTATCATAAAACAAATAAATTAGTTTTATTTGCTAAAACAAATAACTCATTTTTTTCTTGTTATTTTCACATATCATAGGTTGTACATTCAATAATATGCTGTAATTGCATACAACAGAATTGATGTAAATGACCAAAACAATTTTGTGTAGGAAGGATTGGGGAGGTTCCCAAAGTCTCCTGAATTTGTCCTGTTTGTGGTTGAGGTTAGGCATGGGCTGGTATAAGATTCTGACAGTATGATAACCTTGGATAAAAATATCATGGTATCACGGTATTGTGCTCACTGCTCTAAAATACATTACTTTTAAATGTCTGGATAAAAAAAACGATAACTTTTTCCCCTTTGAAAACAATATATTTTATTTTTTGAAAATTATTGTATAATAATAAATATTTTGTGTAATATTTTGGACCGTAAACATGTCAAATGAATCAGTAGCTATGTTTCCATCTAAAAATGTGAATGGGGTATATGCCGAGCTAGTGTGTTTCCCATACTGATAAATTTCCGGAGACCGGTTATTGTGAGATTTCTTTCCATTTTATACGGTTCCTTTTACAGCATCGATGTTGTAATGTAATTAAAATACAATCAGTTAAACAGACTTTGGCATTCATTTAGTTGTTCAAGCCTAAAACGAGACAAAAAGCCGTTTACTCGCATGCGCCGCTCAGAATCGGCAGGCTAGCGCAGAAGCTCCATTGATTATACTGGGGTAAAATAAATGCTCATATTATAAAGACATGCCGGGGAAATGTTATTTAATGCAGTGCTTCTTGTATGAGTCTGAGACCCACTTTATATCAGATATCACTCAGCCAGTAAAGATTGCTGATTTTTAAAGAAAACAGACCTTAAACGCGCCGATTTTGCATTGACATATAGTTCACCAGAAACGATTAACCCAGGTACTGGCAAATTCAAAGTCCTATTATCATGCTTCGGCATATACCCTATTAACTTTATTTGCAAAACTGGAATATGGCATAAAAGACGTGCGAATAAAGCCGCGTTTCCATCCAACGAGTCAAAGTGAACAAAATCGTCACTTCCTGATTATCTGGTTCCAAATATCCACAGTAAAAGAGGAATTTGCTGCGGTAGGAGAAGCTGCATGAATCTTTTCTTCATTTAATAAATTACTTGTGCCTCAGAAGGCAATCCTGACTCGCAGTGAACGCGCGGTGGCGTTTGAAGGCATGAGACGCGAAGCACAGACATTTAATGTTTACCTTTACAGAATTCGCAGATCCTTTTTTAATGAATTTCAATTCACCTTTATTTGTATAGCGCTTTTACAATGTAGATTGTTTCAAAGCAGCGTCACATAGAAGATCATAGTAAACAGTGTTCAGTTTTCAGTGTTTGAGTTCAGTTCAGTTGAGCTCAGTTCAGTGTGGTTTAATAATCACTACTGAGAGTCCAAACACTGAGGAGCAAATCCAACGATGCGCAGCTCTACAGATCCTGAATAATACAAGCCAGTGGTGACAGCGGCGAGTAAAAAAATTCACCAATTGGCAAAAGTGAAGAATCAAAAATCCTCGAGAGAAACCAGGCTCAGTTGGACATGGCCATTTCTCCGCTGGCCAAACGTCTTGTGCAGAGCTGCAGTCTAGGCGCTGGAGAAGCTGGACGTCAGCGAGACTCATCTGTCCCCGGAGCATCACATCAGTCTTATGCTCTCCATGACCACCACAGCAGCTGCTCAGGATACGGCCTGGTCCAGGATTATGGAAACCTTGGGATCATCTCGTCGCTGGTCTTGGATCGAATCAGTGAAGCTACATAGTCTGAGGGCCTCGGGATGAGTATCCCCAGGTGGAAATGGAGAATAAAGAAAATAATTAGCGTAGCTGCTGTTCATAGTGTATATAAACGAGATGAAGAAACCTGTGTGGAGCGCGTTCATGTATCATACCGCTAAGTGATGCACTGAGTATATGCTTTACTAAAAAGATAGGTCTTTAATCTAGTTTTAAACAGCGATCGTGTGTCTGAGCTTCGGACATTATCAGGAAGGCTATTACAAAATTTAGGAGCCATAAATGAGAAGGCTCGACCTCCTTTAGTCAACTTTGCTGTTTGAGGTACTATGAGAAGCCCTGAGTTTTGAGATCTTAAAGAGCGGGTTGGATTGTAGCGAGACAGAAGGTTAGTTAGATAAACAGGAGCTAGATTATTTAAAGCTTTATAGGTATGAAGCAGTATTTTAAATTCAATACGAAACTTAACAGGCAGCCAGTGTAAGGAGGATAAAATTGGGGTGATATGATCATATTTTCTAGACCTGGTAAGAACTCTGAAGTCAAAGCTGAAGTTTGTTAATAGAGGATGCTGGGCAGCCAGCAAACATACAGTAATCCAGCCTAGAAGTCATAAAAGCATGGTCCTTTTACAAAACAATGGCAAATTCACACAATTTCATTCAAAGAATGCATTTTATCATGTGTTAGACATACGCTGATATTCAATAATTCAATATATCATGATAATGAACTTGCTCAATATTGACATCATAGGAAGTTCAAAATATCATGAAGAATATATTGTCTTATAATTATTATTTTAGTTTAATATAATAATTAGTTTAATATAAATAGTTAGTTTAATAGTTCACAATTAGCAATTTCACACGTTGAAATATTGATTTAAAAAAGTTATTGTTTGTTAAATTGTCCATATGTCTTCATTTAGTCACAGCAGCACACAGCTTATCTTTAGAGCACAGCTTTGACTCCCAGTGTATCTGGATTTCTGAGCAACACTTGTATGAACAGATAAGTTGCACAGGAAAAACTCGTACTCACTCATTTTTGTTCCAAGTGAAGAAGGTCTGTTGCCAATTTCAAGGGTTGGGTCTAAGTACACTCCCTTGTTCTGTAGTCAGGGAACTTATTAGGGAGTCTGCTGTTTTAAAGGGTTAGTTCACCCAAAAATAGTCTGGTGTGAACACAGCATAAGTTGTTTAGATAATTTAAGATTTGGCCTTTCTAGCTCCATTTACAAGTCCAACGAATTCAAATAAAGCACATCCATCCATAATAAAAAGGTAGGGATGCACAGAAATGAACATTTTGGGGCAAAACCAAAGACTTTTATTCACCCCTGAGAATGGTATGAGGCACTTTTCTGAGCAGACCATAGCCATTGTAGAACTGGAAATATAATATAAATCAAAAATACCTTGGACTGAAAGAAGAGAGTCAAATACACTTGAGGATGCCTTGAGGGTAAATAAATAATGGGATAATTTTCATTTTTTGCATGAACTAACCCTTTTAATCCCTGTCTCAATCACAAAATCCTTCCAGTGCAATGAAACCTTCGCTCCCTAAAAAAGTCCAACAATGCACAATGAAAATCTGGGAGAATTGATGATCACTATGTTCACTATGTGAAAGTTGTAAATCGTGAAACACCTCCCCAAACATATCGACACTCATTAGACTCAGTTATTTAGTTATATTTAACCATAAACAAGCATTTTTAGAAAGTACAGAGCAATCTAGAATATATTTCTAATTGATAATTGGTTGAAATGTTGCTGTTATGTGAACCAGTCAAATTCTTTACTTATATTTTACATATTACATACAAAGTTTTCTACAGCTAGGATATATTATACTAAAATACAGCAAAATTTACTGTAGTTAGAACTAAAGTATAAGTGCAAGCCTGGTGATCGTGACAGATACAGCGTTTAATTATCAGTTTAATAAAGAGAGTTCACACAATATTTACATTCTCTCAAGTGGTTGCAAACCTTTATGAGTTTTTATATATTGAACGCACATCAATGTTTTGAAGCAAGCCAAAAACCTGTGAAAACAAATACTATGGAAGCCAATGGTTACAGGTTTCCAGCATTTTTCAAAACATCTCCTTTTGTGTTCAACAGAAAAAAAAGAATTGTATAAAAGTTTGAAAAGTAAATGTCAGAATATTCATTTTTGGTTGAGCCATCGCTTTAACACTGTGCTGGATTATTCATTAACAGTGTTGTAATGAATGAAATGCTATAATATATGAAGTATAATTATTATAATATGTTGTTTTTTTTATTGTGGGCAATGAGGATCCTCTCATCCCCTTCAGTCCTCTTCTTTACCAGATAAGAGACTGTTGTCAAATGCAAAAAGTATGAATATGCATTTCATCATATTCATACAGTGCAAAAATGCTTCTTAATTTTTGTTTTTGTCTTGTTTTTAGTCCAAATATCTAAAAAAAATTTAAATCAAGAAGCATTTTCTAGACGACAACAACAAATATTGTCTCGTTTTCACAAATAATGTCAAAAATAAGTGAGTTTTTTTTCTTAAAACAAGCAAAATAATCTTCCAGATTAAGTAAAACAGTCTTATTTTCAATCCTCTTTTTCTAGACAAGATGCTGTGGTGATCTCCGGTCGGAAACTGGCCCGGCAGATACGCAATGAAGCACGTGATGATGTGGAGGAGTGGGTTTCTGCTGGAAATCGACGGCCTCACCTGAGCGTGGTTTTAGTGGGCGACAATCCAGCCAGTCACTCTTACGTCCTCAATAAGACCCGCGCAGCAGCTGAAGTGGGTAAGACACTCTTCGTTACGTTGCCAGATCATTCCCTGGTCATCCTATATACAGTTAAAGGCAGAATTATTAGCCCACTTGAATTATTAGCCCCCCTGTATTTTTTTTTCTCTCTAATTTCCGCTCTTTCTATCACAAATGAAGATATTATGAATGTAAAAAAAAACAGCTATTGACTTTCATAGTATAAACCAAAAAATATGGAAGTCAATGGCTGTTTCAGTATATTTTCATTTGTGTTTTACAGAAGAACAAAAGTAAATCAGATTTGGATTGATTAGAGGATGAATAAATAATGAAAGAATCTTTATTTCCGGGTGAACTATCCCTTTAAAATAATTAAAAGCTGAATAGTAAATGAAATCAGATATGAGTCTGCTTGTCTTCAGTCTTGCTGTAGTCTGCATGTGGTGTCACTTTCTGCTGTTGGCTGTGTGTACAGTATGTAAACCTATTTATAGTTCACATCATGTGACTCCTTACAGTTTCTCACACTGCTGCTGTACAAGCAAATATAGCCAGAAAGAAACCTCACTGCAAGAAATGCTTTTATTTCTTCTGTTTTTACACGCTCCGCAGGCTTTTAATATGTGAGCAGATCTTAATAAAGAGAATCTTGTAATTGCATGCACAAAAACTGACATTAACTTTGAGATTAACATTGAAAAATGACATTAAGTCACGAAAAATAGAAATAAATCATGCAGAAATATTGTGATATGTTTCTGGTCTTCAATCCCTTGGCACTTCAATCGCTGTCTGGTTCGGCTCAGCTGCCAAAATCGACCTCCGTAGACTACAGCGAATAGTCCGGACTGCTGAACAAATCACTGACACAACCCTTCCTACACTTCAAGAACTGTACTCTTCCAGAGTGAGTAAAAGGGCTCGCAAAATCACTCTGGACGCCTCACACCCAGCACACTACCTGTTCGAACTGTAACCGTCTGGTCGGCGCTTCAGAGCACCGAGCACAAAAACAGCCAGACACAGGAAAAGTTTCTTTCCTCAGGCTGTCTACCTTATGAACAGTTAAATATTCCCCTACTGTGCAATAAATATGTGCAATACTTTCTCATAAGCACTTGTACACAGCACCTTATATCAATATACAATGCAATACTTTCTACATTCGCACTTGTACACAGCACCTTATAACCTGTATATTTATAACAATCTGTACATACAACTCAACATCCAGGTTTCTTGACTAACTGCATCTGTTTAATGTTTATCGTCTTTTTTTTCCATATTTATTTTGTGTTGTCACATGTCACTTTATGTACACTGGAAGCTTCTGTAGCCAAAACAAATTCCTTGTGTGTGTGAAGCACACTTGGCAATAAAACTGATTCTGATTCTGGTCCTCCATTTAGATAAATAAAACATTAAAATAACGTGCAGATCATCACATATGCTGATCCTAAAATCTGCAGAAATTGTCTATGAGGATAGTTCACCCAAAAATAAAGTTTCTTTCTTTGAGTTGAAAAAAAAAAAGAGATATTTTGAAGAATGTTTGATTAAACTACCATTGACTTCCACAGCAGTTGTTTTTCCTACTATGGACGTCAATGGTTACAGTTTCCAACATTCTTCTTTTGTGTTCAACAGTAACAGTCATAAAGGTTGTGAATCATGTGAGTGTGAATGAGTAAATTTGTATTTTTATTTTATTTTTTATATTTTGGTGAACTGTCCCTTTAAAGTTTGTAGATTGTCTCAGACAGCAAGTCAAATGCGAAAATCAGAGCATCATTCTTTGCAAAAAAATAAGCTTTTTTTTTACTTGTGCTTTTCTTATCCAAATACCTAAAAATGTCCTAAATTAAGCATTTTCTAGACAAGCAAAATATATTGTCTTGTTTTCAGAAATTGAGTAAATCTGCCAATGGGTAAGGAAAATCATCTTATTTCAAAGCGAAAACAATATTATTATGCTTATTCCATTGGCAGGTCATTTAGCTTGTTTTAAGGAAAAACTGCTCCCACTTTATATTAAGTGACCTTAATAACTGTACATTTAAGTTAGTCATTTGGTACAGTGCACTTCTTATGTACATGTTTTTACATTGTAGTTATATTTTTTAAATCTACACATATTTGTATCTGTAATTAATTTCTGTTATTACATTTATAATAACTCATTTGCTACACCGTAACGCACCTTTAAACCTACCTATACTACCAAACCTCAATAGTACCAAAAGTGTTGTGCAATACAATATGAACACAATAAGTACATTGTACTTATTTTTTGATGTAAGTATCTAATAGTTAAGGCCACTTAATATAAAATGGGACCAAAAACAATCACTTAATTTTCTTAAAACAAGACGATAATTTTACTCCTTTATTTAAGAATTTTCACATATTTAAACAAGTATTAATCTTTTCTTTTGACTGTTTTCTCTTGTTTTCTGTAGGTATCAGCAGCGAGACCATCTTGAAACCTTCTAATATCAGCGAAGAGGAGCTGCTTGATCTCATTGTGAAACTAAACTCAGATCACAGAGTAGACGGGCTGTTGGTTCAGCTACCACTTCCTGGTAGGTTAACAGAAGCGCTACAGCTGATGAGCAAGAGCTGATGTGGGTTTTAGAAAAAAACAAAACCCAAAAATGTAAATTTTGTCATCATTTACTCATCCTGTTAAAAACCACTGCCTTCATCTCAGGGAGCTTTTTCAGTTCAATCATGACAATTTGCATTTGTATAATGTTGTTATTATTATTATTATTATTATTATTATTATTATTATTATTATTAGCAGTATTATTGATTATGTGCATATTTATATTTGTTTTAATAAAAACAAGTTTAGATTTGTCCACCTGTGGGGTTTTGGAGACGTCTGCATCACCATATGGGGCATAAGAACAGGACGTGTGTTTGGATATAACTCAGTTTCTTGACCACATTTCTTTATTATTGTTCATTTATTCCTTTGCTGAAATTTAGAAATAGTTTTGAAACAAATCTTTGCGCTTAACAAACAAAATTAAATATGTAGGTTAATGGATGTCTTCAGTGGAGTGCGTACAACACTGTTTCCTTATCTAGAAAAGTAAAGGAGTAAAGAGTAAAAGTGAAGTAAAGAGAAAGTAAAGAGGCTGAATGGAGGAGGGTCATTCTTTATCCTCGCGCTGCAGATGCTCTGTTTAACTGTTTTCTTGCTAGTGAAGCGTTTAGTTTTTCCTCTTGCAAAGTCCGCCATGTAAATAGCAAATGCACGACGCAACTGACTCTTAAAGGGAATGTGAGATGAGACTCTGATTGGTTTAATGCACGTTATTCTCAAAACACACCCAGAACTCATTAAGAGAATAAGCACAACCCTGTTAGACCATGCGCCAGGGTGCAGAGCGTATTTATCCATCCTTAAAATAGCAAAAGTAGTTTCTGACACACTCTTAATACTTTTGCGCGATGAGCTTTCGATTTTTGCGCCTAGATCGTTAAAATAGAGCCCATTGACTTCCATTGTATATTTAGTTCCTACTATGTATATCATTAGCTATGTTTCCATCCAAAAATGTGAATTATGCGAGAATTTTCATTTTTAGGTGAACTATGCCTTTAAGCTTAAATGTCAATATGACCTCATTCATTCATTCATTTTCTTTTCGGCTTAGTCCCTTTATTAATCCGGGGTTGCCACAGCGGAATGAACCGCCAACTTATCCAGCACATGTTTTACACAGCAGATGCCCTTCCAGCCACAACCCATCTCTGGGAAACATCCATACACACTCATTCGCACTCATACACTATGGACAATTTAGCCTACCCAATTCACCAGTACAACATGTCTTTGGACTGTGGGGGAAACCTGAGCATCCGGAGGAAATTCACGTGAATGCAGGGAGAACATGCAAACTTCACACAGAAACGCCAACTGACCCAGCCGAGGCTCGAACCAGCGACCTTCTTGCTGTGAGGCGACAGCACTACCTACTGCGTCGCCCAATATGGCCTTTTCAAACCAAATTTTTCACTTTAGTTTAGTTCTGTTCAGTCTTTATTGAGCTAGAGTTTTACAAAGGCATAAGCAAGCTTTATAAATTACACTGGATTTGTCACACTGTTTTTCCTCTCGTGCGCAGATCACATCGATGAACGGCGTGTATGTAATGCCGTGTGCCCAGGGAAAGATGTCGATGGTTTCCATGTGGTCAATGTGGGTCGCATGTGCCTGGATCAGTCAACTATGTTACCTGCCACACCATGGGGAGTTTGGGAGATCATCAAACGCACAGGTGAGCGAACCATAACATTAATCAGATTTATTATATTCAGCTACAATGACCATACAAATCCTGTAAACATGCATTGAATAAGGCTGCATTTACACTGTAGATCTTGATGGTCAATTTTGATTTTGTCATCGAATTATTATTATTATTATTATTTTTTATTTATTTTTTTGTTTATTAAATAATTTTTAAATATATTTTTTTATTTTTTTATTAATTTTAATTTTAATTAATTTAATATTT
>NC_079439.1:71216720-71255266 GCF_903798145.1 Danio aesculapii
TTTACCTGCTGCCATGATCTGAAGCCTAGGAGGACACTTGAGCATAGTACTCTTAAAGAGATTGTGATGTTGTTTGATGCTAAATTGCTTTTAATTTTCTAAATTAAACTTACTGAATGATATTAAAGTGATGTTTACACCAGTTCTGCATTTTGAAATCTCGGCAACAGCTGGAGGTGTGTACTCCACAGCATGTTACTGTAATGTGTACAGTCCTTGTCCTATACTTCCGGGTTTCTTCCCACCGCAGCCTCGCTTTGGTTCTTTAAAATGGCGGCCACGTGAAATAAGCGTATGGCACTCACAAGAGAAATTAGAGATCTGAAAAAGCATACACAGCGCCCTCTGGTGGATTTGCGAAAACAAAAACTGCAATTAAATGTAGCTCCTGATATTTATTTGGTGCTGTCCAGAAATGTATATAGCGGACTTTTTCGGGCTTACTTTTTCAGTCTTCTAATTCACATGATTTACTCAGTGCATCGCTATTTACTTGTGATTAACTGTAAAATATTCTATTATATTATTTACATTCTTAACATTCTAGACCAGAGTTTCCCAACCCTGTTCCTGAAGGCACACTAACAGTACACATTTTCATTCTCTCCCTAATCAAACACACCTGAATCAACTCATCAGAACATTAGAAGAGACTCCAAATTCTAAAGTTAATGGGTCAGATGAGGGAGACATCCAAAACATGTACTGTTGGTGTGCCTCCAGGAACAGGGTTGGAAAACACTGTTCTAGACCAGGGGTGTCCAAACTCGGTCCTTGAGGGCCGGTGTCCTGCATGGTTTAGCTCCAACTCCCTTCAACACGCCTCCCTGGAAGTTTCTAGTATACCTAGAAAGAGCTTGATTAGCTGGTTCAGGTGTGTTTAATTGGGGCTGGAACTAAAATATGCAGGACACCGGCCCTCCAGGACCGAGTTTGGACACCCGTGTTTTAGACTATTGTTTAATAATAGTTAATATTCTACACTAGTGTTGTTTTAGCATCATTGACTCAATATTGTAGATTTTTGACTTTTATATTTTATATAAAGTGTATTTTCTGCTTTCATCACAGTTCTAATACTTTTTGTCGTGCTTTATTTGATTAGTTTTTATGTATACGTGTATCTGTATGTGTGTGTGTCGTTATTATGCCTCAAATTATGTACATTTAATTACTTGGATGTCTAAATGCTTATTGAGATATTAAAAACATCCATATTGAATTAATTCATTCATTCATTCATTTCGGCTTAGTCGCTTTATTCATCAGTGGAATTAATCGGCAAGTATTGCAGCATATGTTTTACACAGCTGATGCCTTTCCAGCTGCAACCCAGCACTGATAAAACGCCCATACACACTCTTTCACACATACACTAAAAGACTATTTAGTTTATTCCGTTTCCCTATAGCGCATGTGTTTGGACATTGGGGGAAACCAGAGCACCCGGAGGAAACCCACGCCAACACGAGGAGAACATTCAAACTCCAATGCCAACTGGCCCAGCCGGGACTCAAACCAGCGACCTTCTTGCTGTGAGGCGACAGTGTTAACCACTGAGCCACTTTAAATTAGATTCTGTTATATTGATATTTTTTTAAGCACTATGCTATGTGTTTTGTGTTTGTTTGAACGGGACTCAACATTTAGTTCCTCTTGTCACGTAACACTGCTTCTATTGTTTGTTCTTCGCATTTTTAAGCTGCTTTAGATAACAGCGTCCACTAAATCAGTAAATGTTAACACACATCTGAATGTCAACTATTTGTTTGCTTCCTTGACTTGAATTTCCCTTGTTTATTGAACTAAATTGGTGGCTTAGTGGTTAGCACAGTCACCTCACAGCTAAAAGGTTGCTGGGTCAGTTGGCATTTCTGTGTGGAGTTTGCATGTTCTCCACGTGTTGGCGTGGGTTTCCTCCGGTTTCCTCCAGTTTCCCCCACAGTCCAAACACATGCGCTATAGGTGAATTGGGTAGTGTATGTGTGTGTATAGGTGTTTCTCAATACTGGGTTGCGGTTGGAAGGACATCCGCTGCGTAAAAACTATACTTGAATAGTTGGCGGGTCATTCCGCTGTGGCAACCTCGGAAATGGAGACCAAGCCAAGGAAAATTAATGAATGAAACGCAGAATTTAGTATATCCACTCTTCTGAATGTACTGTACAGTAAATGTGTTTGTAAGGACAGGGTGTCCGCAGGGCCTTAAGCAGTATTAAAACATTAATAAATCAATTTAGAGAAATTTAAAACTCTTAAAAAGTCTTAAATGCTACCATTTTTGATTATACAATGTATTGTTGTATGCTAAAGTTTGGCTGAATTGAATCTGCAGATATTGGGATGCTTATGAAATGGGTAAAATCCTGTTAGATTTGACATTGCGTTGTTTTGTTTACTGCTATAACCAATGCAACACCGTTATTATTCCCTCTGTTCTATTGGAGCCATCTGCTAGATTAGCATTTTAATTCAGTATATGAATAATGTTTTGGATTACAGTTTAATGTCTTACATCAGTATTTAGTACGTTAAAATGTCTCCAATGTTACCTGTTGAAGTCTAAAGTGGCGATGAGGTTTTAATATGTATGGAAAGGGTCTTAAAAAGGGTCTTAATTAACTCTTGTGTGCTGTTGGCGAAGTTTTCATCCACTCTAAGATGATTTTAAGTCTTAATTTGGCCACAACTTTCTCTGTGTTTCAGCAAATGGGATGATTTTTGGTAATTAATCTTATTTTGACACAGTTTAGAGTGTATATTCAACAGTACACTCTAAACGGCAAATTGACTAGCCTTTTGTTATGTTGGGGGCTGTTTTTGCCCCATTGACTTCCATTATAATCACATTTCGTGATTGCAAAGCCATGACAGCATATAATTTGATGACAGCATTGCTGGTTTTCCCTGTTTGGAAGAGTAAGCATAGTAAGTATATTATACACTCCTTAGAACTCTATATAAAAGCCAGAAACTTATTAGCACAGGCCTATCTAAAGGGTTAATGCTGCCCCGTGACTTATGATCAACTGCAAAAATGACAAATTTGACCTCTTCCCTACAGGAAAAACCACCAACAACCAAAAATGCATGATTATTTGAGGTCATGTCTTTGCAATTAAATAATGTGATTATAATGGAAGTCAATGGGGCAAAAACAGCCCCCAACATAACCAAAGGGTAGTCAAAATGAACAATACACAAAATGTGTTAAATTTCATTTTGGCGCCACCTGCTGGATTACAATATTAATTTAGTATATGAATGATGTTTTAGATTAGAGTTTAATGTCTTACAATCAGTATTTAGTACGTTAAAATGTCACCAAAGAAACCTAAAGTGGTGATGAGGTTTTAAAATGTATAGAAAAATCTTAATTAACCATTGTGTGCTGTTGGGGGTGTTTTTATCCACTCTGAGGTGATATTAAGTCTTATTTTGGCCACAACTTTCTCTGTGTTTCAGCAAAAATGACAAATTTCACCTCTTCCCAACAGGAAAAACCACCAACAATCAAAAATCCATGATTATATGCGGTCATGTCTTTGCAATTAAATAATGTGATTATAATGGAAGTCAATGGGGCAAAAACAGCCCCCAAAATAACCAAACGGTAGTCAAAATGAACAATACACAAAATGTGTTAAACTTCATTTTGGCGCCACCTGCTGGATTACAATATTAATTTAGTATATTAATGATGTGTTAGATTAAAGTTTAATGTCTTACAATCAGTATTTAGTACGTTAAAATGTCACCAAAGAAACCTAAAGTGGTGATGAGGTTTTAAAATGTATAGAAAAATCTTTAAAAGGGTCTCAATTAACCATTGTGTGCTGTTGGGGGTGTTTTCATCCACTCTGATGTGATATTAAGTCTTATTTTGGCCACAACTTTCTCTGTGTTTCAGCACAAATGACAAATTTGACCTCTTGCCAACAGGAAAAACCACCAACAATCCAGAATGCACGATTATATGCGGTTATGTCTTTGCAATTAAATAATGTGATTATAATGGAAGTCAGTGGGGCAAAAATAGCCCCCAACATAACCAAAGGGTAGTCAATCTGAACAAGGGTTAAAATGTCTTCAGTTTTACTCTGATTCTTATAAATACCCCTGAATGAGTTAAGTTTGATGGTTGTCATCATTTTTTGACTTTTAATATCTCCACAGGCGTCAGAAAGAAGGCCAGCTTCATTACTCCAGTTCCCAGCGGCGTTGGCCCCATGACTGTAGCCATGCTGATGAAAAACACAATCATAGCCGCAAAAAATATGATTTTAACTCCACCTCAGAGAGTCCGAATGGCAGCGTCTTCATAACATCAGCGTCCTTTTCATTTCACTCCACATTCCACACTCCTCTGCTTCATTTTGAGGATCTCCAAGTGGAAAAACGACATCTTTTAATGCTATTTGACTTGCGTCCCATCATGACCTAATGATAAATATTACAAGGCTTGAGGAAATTAATGCAGTACAGTTGAATGGAAAATTGTTCGCCCTCCTGTGAGATTTTAATCCTTTTTCGAACATCTTCCATTTAACAGAGCAAGGAAATTTTGACAGTATTTCCTATAATATTTTTTCTTCTGGAGAAAGTCTTTGTTTTATTTCGGCTAGTTTTTTAACGCCATTTTAAGGTCAATATTATTAGCCCCGTTAAGAAATATTTTTAGATTGGCTCCAGAACAAACCACTGTTATACAATGACTTTCCTAATTAACTTGCATAATTAAGCTGAATACTATTATATTGCAAAATAACTATGCACTGTCATCATGGCCAATTAGTTATTACAATTATTATGTGTTAAAATTTCACAGGAGCGCTAATAATTTTGACGTCAGCTATACATTATTTAGTCAATATTTTCAGTTACATTGCCAAGCATTAAACAGGTTTGTTTTTGTTTTTACACTGTTACAGCTTTGCTTTTTATTTCTCTTAAGCTTTTTACAAGTTTAAATATTGAAATAGCATTATTTACAGATGTTTTGGTGCATATTTATTAAGAAACACAGTTTTTTTTAGACGGTGTTGATGCAGCTTTAGGTTCCCGCAGCACTGATTGTTCATCCCCACTGATATGAATGTGTGGATTGAGTCACACAGTCAATAGTGTTGAGTCGGCACGCCAGATTACTGACCAAATGACCTTTGCAACAACCGTTTATTTGCCTAGGGAATATTTCTGACCCATCACTTCTTTTATTTTATTTATTCCACCCTTATCTGGGCTTTGAAGGGTGCAAAGAGTGATGATGATAATGGAGCAGTGCTTAGGAAAGATTTGAACTATATATTTTGATGAAGTTAGTTTGTTTTGTTTTTTTTGCTGCATGTTCCAGTGACATGCGACAAGTCTTATTTGTTTTGCATACTAACATGTAATGCCTTTAAAACATTGCAATAAATGTTTCAGATGTTTTATTTGATGCAATTCAGGAATTTGTGTGGTTTTGTTTTAATATATACACTGAATTTGTTGATATAATTCATGCAGTTCATGAAACTAGGCGCAAAAAACCTGAATAAATACCTTCGATTAAATGTCATGCATAAATATGAGTGTACATATATATATATATATATACACACACACACATGAGCTTTAGTTATTGTTATTTAATAGGTTAGATTACTCACTGTACACTACCTGACAGAAGTATTGTCGCCTATTCAAGTTTTAGGAACAACAAATAATAACTCGACTTATAGTTGATCATTTGGTATCAGAAGGCTTCTAGATTACGCTTATTTGACCAAAATAAAATATGATCATGCCTTGATTTTTAATGATTTCATTAGGACAGTAAGGTCTGACTTTACTTAGACTAAAGTCTTGTCACTGAACAGAAATAATGTCCAGTATAAAATATGTGGTCATGCTGCAGTGGAAACAGAATGAATATTGTGTCTGACTCCATCATGAGCTTGGAGGACTGCATCCATACATCTCTGCAATGACTCAAATCACTGATTAATAAAGTCATCTGGAATGGCAAAGAAAGCGTTCTTGCAGGACTCCCAGAGTTCATCAAGATCCTTCAGCTTCATCTTTAATGCCTCCTCCATCTTACCCTAGACATGCTCAATAATATTCATGTCAGGTGACTGGGCTGGCCAATCCTGGAGCACCTTGACCTTTTTTGCTTTCAGGAACTTTGATGTTGAGGCTGAAGTATGAGGAGCGCTATCCTGCTGGAGAATTTGCCCTCTCCTGTGGTTTGTACTGTAACGGGCAGCACTAATGTCTTAATACCTCAGGCTGTTGATGTTGATCATCCACTCTGCAGATCTCTCTCACGCCCCCATACTGAATGTAAGCCCAAACCATGATTTCTCCTTCACCAAACTTGACTGATTTCCATCTTGGCTCCATGCAGGTTCCAGTAGGTCTTCTGCTGTATTTGTGATGATTGGGATGCAGTTCAACAGATGATTCATCAGAAAAACTTACCTTCTGACACTTTTCCAAATGACTAACAAAAAGTCGTATTATTTGTTGCTCTTACAACTGGGATCGATGCAAAGACTTTTGTCAGGTAGTGTAGCCTTGCCATTTATAATATTTCATTTAATCCTTAATGAAATTGTTTAAATATTATGTTAGCATTGTGGTCAATCTGTAAAAAGATTGTTTTTAATCTGTCATGGTAGGCTTTCTCATGCTAACATGAAATTTAGTCTGCAACACAAAAGTTTGGGGTTCAAATCTCACAGAAATCGTCGACTGATAAAATCTATAAATTGAATAGTGTAAGTGACTTAAGATAAATATGCGATTCTAAAGTATAAATATAAACTATTCATATATATATATATATATATATATATATATATATATATATATATATATATATATATATATATATATATATATATATATATATATATATAGTATATTTATAGTATATAAACACTATAAAGTAGTCATTCTTTTCATTCATTTTAAATAGGCTCGGGGTCTTTAATTTTGAAATCTTGACGAAAACGGACTTCCTGTATGGTTGTTGTGACCCGGGACTGTAGAGTGCAAAAGTGCAGCTTTCTACAGGTTTAAATGTACTAGAAATCAGAAATTGATCCCCGTGAACTGCCAAACAAGTAAGTATTATTGTGTATTATTTTTGGGTCACCAAATAACGATAAAGCACGCACAGACCTCATTAGTTTTCTCATTAGTAGAGACGAAGCGTGTAACACTGCTATTAGCCTTCATTATCACGGCTGGTTATTTAATTGTTTGAATTATTGTGCTTTCTCACACACTTAAGAAGCTGTAAAATAGTAAAATATCCACAAACGAGCTAAACAGACACGTTGTTTATTGTTAATTTAATGAATTTGACCCATATATAAATCCGGTTTATCCGATCATATATGACATACAGATTCATGTTTGGATTTCACACATATGAACTTGTATGTCATTTATGTTTCAAAATATTGCTGAAATTGCTTATTTGTATGTGTATATATATATATATATATATATATATATATATATACATACATACATACATACATACATAATTATTATTTTTGTCCAATAGGAATTACAAAGATGTACATGTATTCTCAAATATATCACTGCATTTTATGGCTATAAATCAGATTTACATATAGGAATACATTCATTCATTTTCTTTTCGACTTAGTCCTTTTATTAATCTGGGGTCACCACAGCGGAATGAACCGTCAACTTATCCAGCATATGTTTTACGTTGCGAACACCCTTCCAGCTGCAACCCCCATATACACTCACTCTCACTCATACACTACGGATAATTTTTTAGCTTACCCAATTCACCCATCCCACGTTTTTGGACTGTGGGGGAAACCAGAGCACCCGGAGGAAACCCACACGGCCAGGCCAACACAGAAAGAACATGCAAACTCCACACAGAAATGCCAACTGACCCAGCCGGGGCTCGAATCAGTGACCTTCTTGCTTTGAGGCGGTTGTGCTACCCACTGCGTTATCGTGCTGCCATGGGAATACATATGAGCGTTGAAACTTAATGATTTGATTAACCCAGAATCTTGCATTTTGGGCAAGATCATACTGTTTTAATTCCGCCTGAAATAAAAATGTAACATGTTTATTTTGCTAGCTCACATAGTTTTTCTTAAAGTGAATAATTGATCTGTGAAAGCAGGGTCAGATTTAGTTATTTGGGAACCCTAAGCAATTGTAGCCATAAGGCCCAAAATCAGTCCTGATATGCACCGTGTATGTACACTACTTGACAAAAGTCTTGTCATCGATCCCAGTTTTAAGAGCAACAAATAATAACTTGACTACTAGTTGATCATTTGAAAAAGATGCAGAAGGTCGGTTTTTCTGATGAATCATCTTCTGAACTGCATCCCAATCATCATAAATACTGCAGAACACCTGTTGGTACCCGCACGGAGCCAAGATTGTCAGTGAATTAGTCAAGTTTGGTGAAGGAAAATCATGGTTTGGGGTTACATTCAGTAACTCCATTACATTACAAACCACAGGAGAGGGCGAATTCTTCAGCAGGATAGCGCTCCTTCTCATACTTCAGCCTCCACATCAAAGCTCCTGAAAGCAAAGAAGGTCAAGGTGCTCCAGGATTGGCCAGCCCAGTGACCAGACATGAACATTATTAAGCATGTCTAGGGTAAGATGGAGGAGGCATTGAAGATGAATCCAAAGAATCTTGATGAACTCTGGGAGTCCTGCAAGAACGCTTTCTTTGCCATTCCAGATGACTTTATTAATCAGTGATTTGAGTCATTGCAGAGATGTAGGGATGCAGTCCTCCAAGCTCATGATGGAGTCAGACACAATATTCATTCTGTTTCCACTGCAGCATGACCACATATTCTATACTGGACATTATTTCTGTTCAGTGACAAGACTTTTGTCTAAGTAAAGTCCGACCTTACTGTCCTGATGAAATCATTAAGTCAAGGCATGATCATATTTTATTTTGGTCAAATAAGCGTAATCTAGAGGCCTTTGCCTTTTATCAGGTAGTGTATGTATGTATGTATGCATGTATGTATGTATGTATGCATGTATGTATGTATGTATGTGTCTTTCTTCTATAACTTATATCTTATATATCAAAAAGAGCTAAAAATTATAAATAAAATATTTAGTTTTTAAAACTAGGAATTTATTAGGGTCTCCCAAGTTTCCTGGGGCCCAATCGGTTGCTCACCTCGCATATTGGTTAAACCCGCCCCTGCGTGCAAGTTAATCCACTGAAAAAATGTGTTTGTTTTGGTAATCTTCAATGAAAGTCCTTTTGTTGACATCAACCTAAGGGTTTCCATAGCGACTGCATATTAATATGTTCTCTTACCATTAGTTTGCTATGAGGGAATGATGTAGAAAAGAAAGCCCCGCCTCCTACTTAATATTCACTGACATTGGTTAGAAGTACATCAACAGACTGAAATAAAAGTCTCTGTAACTTCCAGTTCATACAGAAACAGAACTCACCTTTCTTTATTTATATATTTTACTTGGTTATAATTTGTATAATACTATGTTTTGATTGTAGTATTAACATCACAGTCTATGCTAATTTTTGTTTTGTACTTATAAGTATTTGTACTTATAGATATTCCTAAATGGGAGGGAGCGATTCTGACAGCAGATCCAGAAGCAGACACAGAGAAGAAAACAAATCTCGCAGTTTATCATCATCAAGTGCCAGGAGATCCAGTCCAAACCATGAGAAGAAACGTGAGCATTCATCTGGTGAGAGAAAGTGCATTCAGGAGTGTTTATTAAACCGATATTGACAAAGTGATCATGCTAGTTTACCCCAAAACATAACTAAATCACCACTTAAAGGTGACCTATTATGCCCATTTATACATGATGTAAAATAAGTCTCTGATGTCCCTAGAGTGTGTGTGTGAAGTTTCATCTCAAAATACCACACAGATAATGTGTTATAACTCTTTGAAGCTGACCCTTTTAGGCTTTGATCCTAATTGTGCTGTTTTGGTGACTGTCGCTTTAAATTTAAATGAGACTGTTCTCTTTTCAGAAGAGGGTGGAGCTACAAATGCCTGTGTGTCAGCACAGTTGCAGATTTAAAACGCTAATGACAGACGGCTGCTTCTCACTCAAGGCTGTTTATGCTAATGAGGGAGAGATGGTCACTTGTGGGCGGGGCTTTCCCCCTCTGATGACTCGTACAAAGGGAGAATGTCAATCAAAGTGTTTCTGCAGACTGTTTATGTCAATTGTGATTATAAAAAAATGAATTAATTAATGTTTACCATTAGAGGCTGGCTACAGTGCATCTGGAAAGTATTGATGGCGCTTCACTTTTTTTTTTTTTCACATTTTTTATGTTGCAGCCTTATTCCAAAATGGATTAAATTCATTTATTTCCTCAACATTCTACACACAATCCCCCATAACGACAATGTGGAAAAAGAGTTTTTGAAATTGGAATAAAAAAGCTGTGAAATCACAGCCTTTGGCGTGAAGCTCTAAATGGAGCTCAGGTCCATTCTGTTTCCACTGATCATTCTTGAGATGTTTCAGCAGCTTCATTGGAGTTCACCTGTGGTCAATTCAGTTGATTGAACAGGATTTGTAAAGGCATACACCTGTCTATATAAGGTCCCAGGGTTGACAGTGCATGTCAAAGCACAAACCAAGCATGAAGACAAAGGAATTGTCTGTAGATCTCCGAGACAGGATTGCCTCAAGACACAAGGCTGGGGAAGGTTACAGAAACTTTTCTGCTGCTCTGAAAGTGCCAATGAGCACAGCGGCCTCCATCATCCATAAGTGGAAGATGTTTGAACCCACCAGGACTTTTCCTAGAGCTGGCCGGCCATCTAAGCTGAGGGATCGGGGTAGAAGGGTCAGGGAGGTGATCAATAACCCGATGGTCACTATGTCTGAGCTTCAGCGTTCTTCTGTGGAGAGAGGAGAACCTTACAGAAGGACAACCATCTGTGCAGCAATCCACCTATCAGGCCTGTATGGTAGAGTGACCAGACAGAAGCCACTCCCCACCTGGAATTTGCCTAAAGGCATCTGAAGGACTCTCAGACCATCAGAAACTAAATTCTCTGCTCTGATGAGACTCAAACTGAACTCTTTGGAGTGAATGCCAGGCGTTACGTTTGGAGAAAAGCAGGCAGCGCTCATCACCAGGCTAATACCATCCCTACAGTGAAGCATGGTGGTGGCAGCATCATGCTGTGGAGATGTTTTTCAGCAGCAGGAACTGGAAGACTAGTCAGGATAGAGGGAAAGATGAATGCAGCAATGTACAGAGACATCCTGAATGAACACCTGCTTCAGAGTGCTCTTGACCTCAGACTGGGGCGACGGTTCATCTTCCAGCAGGACAGTGACCCAAAGCACACCGCCAAAATATCAATGGAGTGGCTTCATAACAACTCGGTGAATGTCCTTGAGTGGCCCAGCCAGAGCCCAGACCTAAATCCTATTGAACATCTCTGTAGAGATCTACAATTGGCTGTACACCATCGCTTCCCACCCAACCTGATAGAGCTTGAGAGGTACTGCCAAGAGGAATGGGCAAAAATTTCCAAAGACAGATGTGCCAAGCTTATGGCCTCATATTCAAAAAGACTTGATGCTGTAATTGTTGCCAAAGGTGCATCAACAAAGTATTGAGCAAAGGCTGTGAATACTGATGTACATGTGATTTTTCAGCTTTTTTATTTTCTAAAACTCTTTTCACATTGTCATTATGGGGGATTGTGTGTAGAATGTTGAGGAAATAAATGAATTTAATCCATTTTGGAATAAGGCTGTAACATAACAAATGTGGAAAAAGTGAAGCACTATGAATGCTTTCTGGATGCACTGTATATTCACAGACTGTCACCACACAACTGTGTTTAAACACCTTTTAAAAGGGATTTCTGCATAATATGTGCCCTTTAAAATAGATATAGTTGAAAATATAAAGATGAAATAATATTTATAGATTTTTTTATATGCTTTTATATATTTAGACAAACATTTACATGTGTGTTTTGATGCAGAACAGCTTTTATAAATCTGGTCATACTTTATTTTATTGAATTCCATAGTAGTTGTTTTTCCTACTATAGAAGTCAGTTTTCCAACATTCTTCAAAACATCTTCTTTTGTGCTCAACAGAATAAGACATTTTTTCCTACTATAAGAGTCAATGGTTACCGGTTTTCAGCATTCTTCAAAACATCTTCTTTTGTCTTCAACAGAATAAGACATTTTTTCCTACTATAAGAGTCAATGGTTACCGGTTTTCAGCATTCTTCAAAACATCTTCTTTTGTGTTCAACAGAATAAGACATTTTTTCCTACTATAAGAGTCAATGGTTACCGGTTTTTCAGCATTCTTCAAAACATCTTCTTTTGTCTTCAACAGAATAAGACATTTTTTCCTACTATAAGAGTCGATGGTTACCGGTTTTCAGCATTCTTCAAAACATCTTCTTTTGTGTTCAACAGAATAAGACATTTTTTCCTACTATAAGAGTCGATGGTTACCGGTTTTCAGCATTCTTCAAAACATCTTCTTTTGTCTTCAACAGAATAAGACATTTTTTCCTACTATAAGAGTCGATGGTTACCGGTTTTCAGCATTCTTCAAAACATCTTCTTTTGTGTTCAACAGAATAAGACATTTTTTCCTACTATAAGAGTCGATGGTTACCAGTTTTCAGCATTCTTCAAAACATCTTCTTTTGTCTTCAACAGAATAAGACATTTTTTCCTACTATAAGAGTCAATGGTTACCGGTTTTCAGCATTCTTCAAAACATCTTCTTTTGTCTTCAACAGAATAAGACATTTTTTCCTACTATAAGAGTCAATGGTTACCGGTTTTCAGCATTCTTCAAAACATCTTCTTTTGTGTTCAACAGAATAAGACATTTTTTCCTACTATAAGAGTCAATGGTTACCGGTTTTCAGCATTCTTTAAAACATCTTCTTTTGTGTTCAACAGAATGAGACATTTTTTCCTACTATAAGAGTCGATGGTTACCGGTTTTCAGCATTCTTTAAAACATCTTCTCTTGTGTTCAACAGAATAAGACATTTTTTCCTACTATAAGAGTCAATGGTTACCGGTTTTCAGCATTCTTCAAAACATCTTCTTTTGTGTTCAACAGAATAAGATATTTTTCCTACTATAAGAGTCAATGGTTACCGGTTTTCAGCATTCTTCAAAACATCTTCTTTTGTCTTCAACAGAATAAGACATTTTTCCTACTATAAGAGTCAATGGTTACCGGTTTTTCAGCATTCTTCAAAACATCTTCTTTTGTCTTCAACAGAATAAGACATTTTTTCCTACTATAAGAGTCAATGGTTACCGGTTTTTCAGCATTCTTCAAAACATCTTCTTTTGTCTTCAACAGAATAAGACATTTTTTCCTACTATAAGAGTCAATGGTTACCGGTTTTCAGCATTCTTCAAAACATCTTCGTCTGTCTTCAACAGAATAAGACATTTTTTCCTACTATAAGAGTCAATAGTTACCGGTTTTCAGCATTCTTCAAAACATCTTCTTTTGTGTTCAACAGAATAAGACATTTTTTCCTACTATAAGAGTCGATGGTTACCGGTTTTCAGCATTCTTCAAAACATCTTCTTTTGTCTTCAACAGAATGAGAAATATTTTCCTACTATAAGAGTCGATGGTTACCGGTTTTCAGCATTCTTCAAAACATTTTCTTTTGTCTTCAACAGAATAAGACAATTTTTCCTACTATAAGAGTCAATGGTTACCGGTTTTCAGCATTCTTCAAAACATCTTCTTTTGTCTTCAACAGAATAAGACATTTTTTCCTACTATAAGAGTCAATGGTTACCGGTTTTCAGCATTCTTCAAAACATCTTCTTTTGTGTTCAACAGAATAAGACATTTTTTCCTACTATAAGAGTCAATGGTTACCGGTTTTCAGCATTCTTTAAAACATCTTCTTTTGTGTTCAACAGAATGAGACATTTTTTCCTACTATAAGAGTCGATGGTTACCGGTTTTCAGCATTCTTTAAAACATCTTCTCTTGTGTTCAACAGAATAAGACATTTTTTCCTACTATAAGAGTCAATGGTTACCGGTTTTCAGCATTCTTCAAAACATCTTCTTTTGTGTTCAACAGAATAAGATATTTTTCCTACTATAAGAGTCAATGGTTACCGGTTTTCAGCATTCTTCAAAACATCTTCTTTTGTCTTCAACAGAATAAGACATTTTTCCTACTATAAGAGTCAATGGTTACCGGTTTTTCAGCATTCTTCAAACATCTTCTTTTGTCTTCAACAGAATAAGACATTTTTTCCTACTATAAGAGTCAATGGTTACCGGTTTTTTCAGCATTCTTCAAAACATCTTCTTTTGTCTTCAACAGAATAAGACATTTTTTCCTACTATAAGAGTCAATGGTTACCGGTTTTCAGCATTCTTCAAAACATCTTCGTCTGTCTTCAACAGAATAAGACATTTTTTCCTACTATAAGAGTCAATAGTTACCGGTTTTCAGCATTCTTCAAAACATCTTCTTTTGTGTTCAACAGAATAAGACATTTTTTCCTACTATAAGAGTCGATGGTTACCGGTTTTCAGCATTCTTCAAAACATCTTCTTTTGTGTTCAACAGAATAAGACATTTTTTCCTACTATAAGAGTCAATGGTTACCGGTTTTCAGCATTCTTCAAAACATCTTCTTTTGTGTTCAACAGAATAAGACATTTTTTCCTACTATAAGAGTCAATGGTTACCGGTTTTCAGCATTCTTCAAAACATCTTCTTTTGTGTTCAACAGAATAAGACATTTTTTCCTACTATAAGAGTCAATGGTTACCAGTTTTCAGCATTCTTCAAAACATCTTCTTTTGTGTTCAACAGAATAAGACTTTTTTCCTACTATAAGAGTCAATGGTTACTGGTTTTCAGCATTCTTCAAAACATCTTCTTTTGTGTTCAACAGAATAAGACTTTTTTCCTACTATAAGAGTCAATGGTTACTGGTTTTCAGCATTCTTCAAAACATCTTCTTTTGTGTTCAACAGAATAAGACTTTTTTCCTACTATAAGAGTCAATGGTTACTGGTTTTCAGCATTCTTCAAAACATCTTCTTTTGTGTTCAACAGAATAAAACATTTTTTCCTACTATAAGAGTCAATGGTTACCGGTTTTCAGCATTCTTCAAAACATCTTCTTTTGTGTTCAACAGAATAAGATATTTTTCCTACTATGGAAGTCAATGGTTACCGGTTTACAACATTTTTCAAAATCCCACAATATGGCTGTATAAATGATGTGTAAATTATGATAGAAGTTTTTTTTGGGTGAACTATCTCTTTAAATTATAGTGCTGGTTGAAAATAAGCGTGTCATTTGTATGCATGTCAAAATGAAACTTGTATCATCCAACTTCTCATCCCAAATTAGAGAAGAAAAAGATGAAGAGAAGAAGATCCTCCAGTTCTTCGTCTTCTTCAAGCTCTCCTTCACCGTCTAGAGAGAAGAAGTCCAAGAAGAAGAAGAAGCGTCGAGAAGCGAAGAAACTGAAGCGCGAGAAGAAAAAGGAGAAGAAGGAGAAGAAACGTCAGAAGAAGCTGGCGCTGAAAGCGGAGCGAGCAGCAGCGCTGACGGCTTCAGTTTCTGCTCCAGTTCCCGAAGAAAAGCCTCAAACATACCTGAAGACCTGGCAGAGCGAAGAAACTAAAGAGCACGGCCCTGGTATGAGCACATCTCCATATTTCACACACAAATAGCAGATTCTTACAATATCTAAACAACAACATAAAGGGTAGCGCTTTATATTACTAAGATTGTATTAAAGGAGACCTATTATGCCTCTTTTATAAGATGTAAAATAAGTCTCTGATGTCTCTAGAGTGTGTGAGAATTTTAGCTCAAAATAATACACAAATAACACCCCTTTTAGGCTTTGATCCTAATCGCCGTTTTGTTGACTGTCGCTTTAAATTCAAATTAGATTGTTCTCTTTTCAAAAGAGGGCGGAGCTACAAATGACTATGTGCCAGCATAGTGGCAGATACAAAACAAGACTAATGTCAGGGTCCAGACTGAATCTGTGGACATTTTTTGCTATTTCTGTGCAGAATTTTGTTAAAAATCAGCGGATTTATGCAGAATTATTTTGGGAGTATCATAACTAAAACCTTAATATATTAAATAAAACGTAATCATTTTTTAACATTGATAATAATGTTTAAATTGCAAATCCAATTAGATCCACTTTATTTGGTAAACAAAGCAAGTCTCTCATATAATATCTCTACTAAAAGACAGCAAATATTACTTTACCAACTGTATTCTAAATAAATCTTATGAATATTTTCATATTAGTCAATAATATTACTGAAATTAATTTAAAAACTGAATAAATATAGATTTACACACATTTATGCAAGTAAATAAACAGAATCAATGATGGGCTAAAAATCTGCTCACGCAGATTCAGTGAGGACCTACTGATGTCCTATGCTAATAAGTGAGAATATAAGATGATGTTTCTTTTACATGTAGCTATGACTGACGAACAGAAGGCCAAACTCAGCACCAGGAGACCGCTGACAAAGGAGGAATATGAGGCAAGACAGAGCGTCATCCGCCGAGTGCTGGACCCAGAGACAGGCCGCACCAGGTGTGTGCAATACCAAGCATGATAACGATCAATTTAAATAGAACAATTAATATATTAGTGTCCACACAGACGAACAATGGACACTTTTCACAAGACTATTGTGACGCGTTTAACAGTCATCAGCATCTTAAATCCTTGAGAGGTTTTTAATATTTTGATTAAAGGGCACATAGTTTACCTCTTTTTTATGATTTAATATTAATATTATGGTTCTTCTGAGTGTGCCAGTTTAGTTTCAGTTTAAAACACAATTCAGATTGTTTTATTATAATGTGTTAAAAAGTGTCATGTTGGGGGCGTGTCCACAGTTCGCTGATTTATGGGTGTGTTGCTTCACATGTAAATTAGTTTCGGCTTCCCGCCAACGTAACAAGGGGGCGGGGCCATGAGCTCACCCGCTCTGTGTTTGCAACAAAGTCTGACAGGCAGACTGACAGGAGCCGCATTCAGTCGTACATGTACGACTCTGACACAGACCAAGCAGAGAGTACAAAATCATTTGTGTCTCTGTACAGTTTTACAGCCAACTGTGTGCTAGTTTCAAGTGCCGAGCTTGTACACAGAAACTAATAACCACACACACTGAATTAACTTTGACTGAGGCACCGGATGCGCCACTCGAAGCCGCGACACGGCACACCAGACACTCTCTGTGGCGCGGCAGAAACATGAAGTGTCCCGAATCGTCGCGCCACGCATTTTTGAATTCTAAACATAGGTTTCTGCAGCGGTCCGCGGCGTCCAGCCGTCGACTTGAGTGTACCCTGATAGAAACCGATGTTTAGAATTGTAAAACGCATGCTAGTTAAGATCATAGGGAGCTTCTGGGATCGCGAGAAATGCAAACGGCTGAAGTATAAGGTAGACTCAATGAGAAGTACACATGTTTGCAAACCTACCTAAAGATACAACCAATAATTCTGATTAGAGCGATAATGTGGAGAATATTGATCTTGTGTTGAGCCCAATGAGCCTTGCATCTAAAAATAGAGCTAGCGTGTTCCTTTAGTGATATCGCTTCCACTCACGCTGAAAATGGCAGACGTGAATCAACAAACTGAGGATATGATGACGCGCCTGTCAATCAATATTGGTGGGCGGGGGAACCGCACTCCTACGTAAAGTTGCGGTCGATCTGAAAACTGCTCCAATTGGTCCACCGTTTTTTATGTTGTTAAATTGAAAAAAAAAGCACTGGGTGTGCTTATATCACCCCAATATGACGGTCTATACACCATACATGCACATATGTCATGTCACCATATGTCACCATACATGCACAGATTTAAAAGTAGATTTTTACCATAGGTGCCCTTTAAAAAAAAAAGCTATGAACATGTTTATGTATTCATGTACATATTATATCCTTTTTCGCATCAAATTACAAAAAACTAATTACTGCTTGTGTGACGTGCTTTTAATGCACCATCAATGGGGACAGGACAGTAAATGTAACGTTATTCTCTCTTCCAGCTGCCGTTATCTAGTCTCGCATGATTGTTTTCTTATTTCTGAAAGTCTTGATAACACCACCATGGAGTTTTTCTCTTATTATTTGAGCAAATATGATTGTAAAACATGTATTTGTTGTACTCTCTGAGTTCACCATCTATGACGACTTCTGCTGCTGAGAAACCCAGAAATGTGAAGAGGGTCAATAATGTTCTGTTTATTTTTTAGATGCTGCTTTTAATTAGGCGTTATCCCTTGTCACCAATAGATGTCCTCAGTGTGCTTCTACCACATCTGAACGCATGATTGATCTAGTGCAGTGTTTCCCAACCCTGTTCCTGGAGGCACACCAACAGTACATATTTTGGATGTCTCCCTTTTCTGACCCATTAACTTCAGGTGCTGGAGTCTCTTCTGATGTTGTGATAAGTTGATTCAGGTGTCTTTGATTAGGGAGAGGTTGAAAATGTGTACTGTTGGTGTGCCTTCAGGAACAGGGTTGGGAAACACTGATCTAGTGATTAATCAAACAGTCAATTTGGCAATCAGTAGTCAGTTTCCCAACATTTTCAACACAAACACACTGAATCTAGCACTGGATTCCTGCGCTGCTTTCATTTTGATACTTCAATTTGCCAGCATTCATTCATTCATCATTCAGCTTAGTCCCTTATTTATCATAGGTCACCACAGTGGAATGAACCACCAACAATTCTGGCATATGTTTTAAACAGCGGATACTCTTCCACCCATACTCACATTTACACACACACTTAAACACTAGGGCCAATTTTATTTTACGTAATTCACCTATAGCGCATGTGTTTAGACTGGAGGAAACCCACGCCAACATGGGGAGAACATGCAAACTCCACACAGAAATGCCAACTGGCCCAGCTGGGACTCGAACCAGCAGCTTTCTTGCTGTCAAGCTATTCATGTTTTAAATCATTATTTTTCCATGCTATAACCAATTGTTTCCACTATAGTCAATATTATCTTTAAAGGGCACCTATGGTAAAAAATCTACTTTTCAAGCTGTTTGGACAGACATATGTGCATGTATGGTGTATAGACCGTCATATTGGCGTGATATAAGCACACCCAGTGCTTTTTTTTTTCAATTTAACAACATAAAAAACGGAGGACCAATTGGAGCGGTTTTCAGATCGACCGCAACTTTACATAGGAGTGCGGTCCCCCCGCCCACCAATATTGATTGACAGGCGCGTCATCATATCCTCAGTTTGTTGATTCACGTCCACCATTTTCAGTGCGTGTCGAAGCGATATCACTAAAGGAACACGCTAGCTCTATTTTTAGATGCAAGGCTCATTGGGCTCAACACAAGATCAATATTCTCCACATTATCGCTCTAATCCGAATTATTGGTTGTATCTTTAGGTAGGTTTGCAAACATGTGTACTTCTCATTGAGTCTACCTTATACTTCAGCCGTTTGCATTTCTCACGATCCCAGAAGCTCCCTGTGATCTTAACTAGCATGCGTTTTAGAACTCTAAACATCGGTTTCTATCAGGGTACACTCAAGTCGACGGCTGGGCGCCGCGGACCGCTGCAGAAACCTATGTTTAGAATTCAAAAATGCGTGGCGCGACGATTCGGGACACTTCATGTTTTCTGCCGCGCCACAGAGAGTGTCTGGTGTGCCGTGTCGCGGCTTCGAGCGGCGCATCCGGTGCCTCAGTCAAAGTTAATTCAGTGTGCGTGGTTATTAGTTTCTGTGTACAAGCTCGGCACTTGAAACTAGCACACAGTTGGCTGTAAAACTGTACAAAGACACAAATGATTTTGTACTCTCTGCTTGGTCTGTGTCCGAGTCGTACATGTACGACTGAATGCGGATCCTCTCACTCCTGCTCCTTCTCTCAGTCTGCCTGTCAGACTTTGTTGCAAACACAGAGCAGGTGAGCTCATGGCCCCGCCCCCTTGTTACGTTGGGCGGGAAGCCGAAAATAATTTACATGTGAAGCAACACACCCCTAAATCAGCGAGCTGTGGACACGCCCCCAACATGACACTCTTTAACACATTATAATAAAACAATCTGAATTGTGTTTTAAACTGAAACTAAACTGGCACACTCAGAAGAACCATAATATTAATAATTAATCATAAAAAAGAGGTCAACTATGTGCCCTTTAAATAATCTTTTAAAAGAAGGCTGAACTTCATCAGTGTGCTTCTCCAGTGCTGTCTGTATCTTTAAATTGCGCGAGTCCATTCATTTCCAGTGGATTCTGATTGGATGTCAGTGTTTTATTATTCATTAGATGGGAAAAATCGTTCTGAAAGTTTGCCCAATGATATCGTTATACAGTTGTGGTGTGAACGATGCTGTTCTTTAACACTGTGAACCATTATTAGAGCTATATCTTTATCATTATTTTTAGAGTTATCATGCCTACATCAAGACTATAAATCAATAATCTCAATCTTTACACAGGCTTATAAGAGGCGATGGGGAGATTTTAGAAGAAATCGTCAGCAAGGAGCGACACAAAGACATCAACAAGGTACAGATCTCTTTTATATTTGACAACGCAAGGGTATGTGCCGACCGAAATCCTCTTAATAACATGTCAAACTCAGGTCAATTCATCTTTATTTATGGAGCACTTTCACAATGTATTGTAGATCGTGTCAAAGCAGCTCAACATAGGATTTCAGTGATTACTGTAGGTCAAATTAATCAAACTATGCATCTAATTTGACGTTATTAATATATCTCAGATGTGTGAGTTTCTGGATCAATATATTTAGTGATATGATGGGAATAGTTTTGGCTTCAACTTAATTCATTTTGTTTAATAAAGTTGTTGAAGTCTCTATCAAAATGATTCATAATAGCCTCCCATTAATTACACACTTGCTAAATTTAATAGTATTTTTCTTAAACGCTTTTTTTAAAGTCATTTATTTTGGTAATGTACTTGTTTTAGCATATTTAGGTTTGACTTTATTCAGTTTTATAATTAAAAAAAACTTTTAAATTTAAAAAAGACTTGGTTACTCTTTAAATCTAGACCTTCTCGCTATGAATTTAGTATTAATTTATTGCTATAGTTTACATTAATATATGCACATTTTCAAAGAAACCCCTTTACTTTTTTATTTTCAGACAAGATTTTAAGTATGTAAACTTTTTTTTTTACACTATTATGCTGATTATTTTGATACTTCAGCACATACAAATACAATCTCTGTCATACAGTGGGGAAGAAAAAAATAAAGATAAAAAAGGGGGAAATATACAAACAAGTAAACAGAATAATACAGTCAAAAAAATAAAATATATAAATATATACCATAGAATATAGAAAATCAGGAGAAATTATTGATGTAATGCCAAAAACGTGTCCATAGCTGCCAGAATCATCTGACTTTTGATGTATATCATTGGTGAGTTTCTCAAGTGAAAATAACTCACATACTTAAGACAAACACATTTTAAAGGAGATGACCACAATAAAAGTATACATTTCTTTGCCAGATAGACCAAAATTAAATAATTAAACTAAAATGTTTGGTGTGGGAGTCCAACACATTCTCTACTCCACCATATAACAAATACAATTGTAGAGAAAAACTGAATTTTATCTCAAAGAGTCCTTGTAGAAAATGATGTGTTTGCTTCCAGAAAGAGATGATTTTGTCACAATACCAGAAACAGTGAAGGAATGTTTCTTTGCTTTTTTTTGCAGTTAAAACAAAGATCAGAGGAGTTTCTGTAAATCTTTTTCAGACGCAAGCGTGTAAGATAAACTCTGTTAATGAATTTATAATTGAGCTCGTAAACGCCCGATGAAGTACATTTAGAAAACAAATTGTTATTTATTTCAGAGCAATCTGTATCTTCAATTTCGTGACCTAAATCTTTTCCCCACACACACTTCAAACTCTTAAAGGAAAAAGTACAAGAGTTAGACAGAGCTTTATATATTTTGGATATTGTCCACCTTGGAAAAACTGTTTGTTACAATTTACTCTATGGATACAAGTTCAAATCTCTGTTTACCCTTATCGGACAAAGATTTAATAAAATGAAGCAGCTGAAGGTATTTAAAAAAATTAGATTGTGGTAGATCATATTGATTTGAAATTTCTTGGTAGATTTAAGTGTACTGTCTGAAGAAGCACGATAAGCTTCGAATTCCTGATTTGGACCAATTTGAAAAATCTATATTTTGGAAAGATATTGGGAAATCAGGGTTAAAAGCAGTAGGCGAGAATAAGGTGATATTAGCTGGAACTTTAAAATGCTTTTTAATGTCTCCACATGTTAGAAGAGTATTTGAGATAATGAAATTTGTTGAAACACAGTATGTAAACTCTTTGATCTTGGTGTGAGTCTTATAAACGTACATTATATACTGTGATCAAAGGCTTTTTTTCTTTGCATAATAAATATATTACCAAAATAAAGGTGCATATCTGGACCTTCCTGGATCAGTCTGTTCACATTTTTCCTGACGTTTGTCTGAACTTTGTCTTTATTTACTTGTTTTTTTTTTTTTGCACAGCAAGCCACAAGAGGAGATGGGGATGCCTTCCAGAAGAGACTGGGGATCAGTAGGTAGCGAGGTGCTACAACTAAGACAAGTCCAGAACCCTCTCCTGCATTTCTCCTGCAAAAATTCAGTAGTTTTTTTAGTAGTTATTTTTTTATTTCACTCCTATTCATTGAATGTCATAGGAAGATGCTTGTGGAAATGCATTTTGCTCTTAGATGTTGTACAAAATTGAGTACAATCACTAAAGTTAATGAACCTCATTCAGTTCATCCAACAGTTTACAGATTTAACAGAAACATGTATAAATCTGGGTCATATATGTCAGTAAATGTGGAAGAACTTTCTTAATGGCTAATTTATTTGTAAATAAGGTCATCTGCTGTCTGAAAGTGTTCATTAGCATTAAACCATCTTAAACATCGTCTAAACTGTGTTATCTTTATTGAGACAACCAGAGGACTGCTGCACAATCAATGAGGCTTCCGGTGAATTGTCATCCCATACAAAATCGCTGCGTTTAAGATGTGAATTCTTTAAAAAATATTAATCTTTACCTTTGCCTGGCTGATATATGATATTAAGTGGGTATCAGAACGAACAAGAAGCACTGCATTAAATTATATTTTTCCACCTCATGTCTTTAAATTATGGAAATTAATTTCTTTCATTCATTCATTTTCTTTTCGGCTTAGTCCCTTTATTAATCCGGGGTCGCCACAGTGGAATGAACTGCCAACTTATCCAGCACATGTTCTACACAACGGATGCCCTTGCAGCTGCAACCCATCTCTGGGAAACATCCATACACACACATACACTACAGACAATTTAGCCTACCCAATTCTCCTGTACCGCATGTCTTTGGACTGTGGGGGAAACCGGAGCACCCGGAGAAAACCCACGTGAACCCAGGGAGAACATTCAAACTCCACACAGAAACACCAACTGACCCAGCCAAGGCTTGAACCAGTGGCCTTTTTGCTTTGAGATGACAGCACTACTTCCTGCGCCAGTGCATCGCCTAAAAATTCATCTCACCCCAGTATTTTCAATGGAATTTTTGCTTTAGTCTGTGGTTAATGATGGCGCCTGCGTTTAAATGGTCTTTCCAGGGCCGTAGATTTAGCATGGATGAAGGGGATGTGTTCCCACCAATATCCAGCAATTACTGAAATGTCCTCACCAAAAATGTTATCACCTTCAAAATAAAATAATGCTCCGTCAACCCTTAGTAACCTAGACTTGCAGAAAGGGTTAAATCACGTTCTCTTTTTGAGTCCTTCCTCCCTCAAACACATAAGGACAGTGGCTGCGTCCGAAACCGCGTGTTACTCAGTAGGTACTGCATTTGAATTTAAACGTACAACTCGGCCGTTACAAAAGTATGTTCTATACAGTATGGATGCAAGAAGGATAAATGGAATTTGGACGTACTACATTCGCAATTTTGTCATGATCACGTGACATACCTGCATCTTCTGCGTCCCTTCACTCCCATTCATGAATTCTCTCGTGGGGCATCATGGGATAGTGCAGCATGCATGGGATGCGCACTTCAGAATCTCGCCGGAAGTAGTGAACCATCTTCTACTTCTCGCATACAGATTTTCGAATTCTATGAATTTGGACATACTACTCAGCTCGCATACTGATTTTAGCGTACTATATAGTATGGAAGAATGCGGTTTCGAACGCAGCCCTTGTCTTTGTTTTCTTTGCTACTGTTTGTGGGTGGGGCCGCAGGTTTAAATTTTCTCAGGTTTGCGTGTGCAACAATTGGTCGGGGCTTAAGTTTCGTATCAACGTCACACCGAAAAGGCTAAAGACTCGTTACCAAGACGATTCATTTTAAGCACTAAGAGTCGACTCTTTTATAGATGAATCAATAGTTTTAAACAATGTACACTTACAGATTTAAGTGTTAGCTGGATATTTCACTTCATTTAGAGCTGTGTTACACACTACATGGAAGGGCATTCTCAAAAACCAACAATAGGGACTCTTTAAAGTCAAGTTCAATGAGAGTCCACCATAATAATATTAACCAAGGCTGTGCAATTAATCGAAATTCAGTTTCGATTTTGGCTTTCATGATTATGAAAAATAATAATCGGGATAAAACGGTTAAATTCCATCATGTGTCTTTCTAAATTTCTCTACATTCATACCTCCTCAAAGCCAGATTGCAGTAAAATCATGTAAATTGACAATTTTGCAGCATGGGACGAGTTTCATTAATTGTTATTTGTGTTATTAAGCATTTAAAGCCTTAATTCATGTTTTTAAAAGTAAGAAAGACATTTTGTGCTTTTCTATGCATGCGCTATAGGGATGTATGTCCCCACCAATGTCAAGAGCAAATCTACACCCTTGAGTCTTTCGTCTCTTTTTACGCTTTTTAACAACCAAATGGATGCTGAAGTCTATTTAACTGATTGTATTTGAATTACATTACAACACAATGCTGTAACAGGAACCGTATGAAACTGAAAATAGTCACATTAAGCTTTCATTAGAAGTTCATCATTGGCTGAAAAACACTGCATAGCATATAGCCCATTTATTTATTTATTTATTTATTTATTTATTTATTTATTTATTTATTTATTTATGTTATTTGTTACAAAGATGATATAATACATAGTATAAATGTTCATACTTAAAAAAAATATTAATAACTTTATGAATTTATATGTTTAAGGATTTGAAAATGTGATGACCAATGACAGTTTTGAAAGGGTCCGTTGGTTCGTTACAATCTGTTTACATAACTATAGCAACCGCGCCGCCCGTTGAAGATTTTGTTGCCCGAAACCACAGTGAAACGATCAGAAAAGGCACTTAGGTAAGGGTGAGGACGGTTAAGAGGTTTGTTTGCTCTTAATTAAATGAAATCTTTTACCTCAGGGACTTTTCCCCCTCAGGGACATCCTAACGTTGAATTACTTAAGGACTTTCAGGCAACCGGCACAGACGCAACGGCTGCAGGATACATTTTCAAATTCTCGTCACAGATTTACAGGTTATACATTTATTCAGCTCCACTCCGAAGAGCTTAAGGTATGTTTAGATTTATCTTTTGGTAATTTATCGTGTTTATTGTGAAATTTAATGCGTATGTTTCAACAAACAGTGCTGGGTCGTGTCGGATCACTCAGCTCACCTGAGGAGATTTCTCAAAATGGAAGACCGACTGATGACAGACTAACCTGCTGCTGCATCTCTTCAACAAGGTAGGGCAGTAAATATGAAAGAAATGTGGATTATATAACAAGATTGACAGGGCATGTCAGCAACTAAGCAACAGAACAGTCCGTTGACGATAAAGTATTATGTCCCAAATCTAGCGTGTACACACTTTCTTCACAAAAAGTAATACTTTTTTTCAGATCTCCTGATTGACTGAATGTCTTGTCGCAGTGTGAACACGCGTACGGTTTCTCTCCAGTGTGAATCCTCTGATGACGTTTCAGTTCTCTAGCTGTAATAAAAGTCTTCTCACACTCAAAGCACATAAACTCTCTCACACCAGTGTGGATCTTCTGATGTGTTTTTAAACTTTGCTGACATTTAAATCTCTTTCCACACAATGAACATGAATAAGGTTTCTCCTTTGTGTGAACTCTAAGATGGATCTTCAGATCTGGAGCCCTCAAAAATGTTTTGCCACATTGATCACATTTGTGTGTTTTCTCTCCAGTGTGGATCATCATGTGATTATTAAGGGCTGATAATTGTCTGAAACTCGTCCCGCACTGAACACATGTGAACGGTTTCTTTCCAGTGTGAATCATCATGTGATTCCTGAGACTCTGTTTGCATCTCAGACTCTTTCCACACTGAGTGCAGGTCAAACATGTTTACTCTTTTCTCTTCAGTGAGCCAGTTTTCTCTTTTGTTTTGACATTACTGCGTGTCTCCTCCATTATACATGAAGTAAAAGTAAGAAAGCATTTTCATGGTATTTTATCTAGGTTGTTCATCAGTATGAACAGTAGGTCGTGTGCATGAATCAGGGCACTGTTAAGGGCACTAATGAGCTTGGTTCACGACACATTGGGACACACTGAGTGTGACAAGAGACCGTCCTCATTGTAAATAAAAACTAATTTGCAAACAACAGCAGAACTAATATTTTTTTAGATATAAATTGTAAAGTTTTTTTTAAATACATTATAGCTAAATAATTTCTTTCATATAGCGGTAACATTTCAGCCATTAAATAATTTGAAATGTCTAGATTTTTCCAAACCTATCTAGCGATGTTCATTCATGTTAAAAAAAGATTTTAGAAAGCATCTTTCGTTTGTTTGAGGATTTGACCCACGTGATTCTTTTGGTAATTGTATACAATCTTACCTAAAGCCTAGCTCACACGAATCGATTTTTAATCAGGGTGTCTGTTGGGTCTTAAATCTGAAAAACTACATTTTAGTCTTAAATCTACTGAAATATTGTGTTGTGGGTCTTCAATCTTTTTCTTTGCTCATGTATAGTTATCTGACCAACACCCATACCATCACCAACAGTCCATCTCAATAAAACTTTATTATTTTTTTTTTAACTCTAATTACCATAATGGTTTAATTATTTTCCTTACAGTAACATTTGTTTAAGAGTTTTCCATATATTTACTGCTGAGGACACTGACCATATTTGTTATTCATTCATTTTCCTTCAGCTTATTCCCTTATTTAAAAGGAGTCACCACAGCAAAATTAACTGCCAACTATTCCGGCATATGTTTTACGCAGCAGACTCCCTTTCAACCGTAACCCAGTACCCATACACTCTCATACACACACTCATACACTACAGCCAATTTAGTTCATCCAATTCACCTATAGCACATGTGTTTGGACTGTGGGGGGAAACAAGAACACCCAGAGGAAACCCACACCAACATAGGAAGAACATACAAACTCCCCACAGAAATGCCGATAGCTGGGACTTGATCTAGCGACCTTCTTGCTGTGAGGTCACAGTGCTAACCACTGAGCCACCATGCCACCCCAAAATTCAACATTTACTCACACTCAAGTGATTATAAGCCTTTATGAGTTTCTTTATTCTGTTGAACACAAGGGAAGATATTTTGAAGGAAGCTGGAAACATGTAATTATTGACTTACACAGTAGCCAAAATACTTGCATGTTTCCAGCTTCCTTCAAAATATCTTCTTTTTTGTTTAACAGAAAAAAAGAAAGCCATAGAGGTTTTAAACAAGGATGTGAACAACAGATCCTTTTCTTTTTCACGCAAGACTAGGTAGTTTTGTATGTTTTTTTCCCTTATAAATAAGAACCTTCATTTCACTATGATGTGTTGTCGTGTGCTATCTCTTAGTAATATTTAAATTTGTTTGGGGATCTGAAACATTAAGGTGTGACAAACAAAATAAGAAATCAGTAAAGTTTATTAATAACACATTTCATACACAATGGTAATTCAAAGTTCTTTACACAAACAACAATAAAAGAAACATAAAATACATCAAGTATAAGAAATAAAACTAGCAAAGAATAAAAATGATTAAAACATTTAAAATATTTTTATAAATGGTTTAAAGGGAATGAAATAAAGACACAAATACTGTGATCTGTCGGACGTAGCACGGTGCTCATTCAGTAAAGGCACAGCTAAACAGATGTGTTTTCAGTCTCGATTTGAATGTGCCTAATGTTGGAGCACACCTGATCATTTCTGGAAGCTGATTGGTGGCGTAGTTGCTGAAACCTGATTCTCTCTGTTTTGACCGAACCCTTGGAATTTCTAATTTACTTGATCCTAATGATCTGAGCGATCTGTTAGGTTAGTATTCAGTGAGCATATCTGTAATGTAGTTATTTATAAACAAGTAATAATGCTTTAAAATCTATTATGAATGTGACTGGGAGCCAGTGTAAAGACCTGAGGACTGGTGTAATGTGCTCTGATCTTCTGGATGAGCTGCAACTCTCAGTGTTTTTGGGAGGCCCAGTGAGAAGGCCATTACAGTAATCCACCCTGCTGGTGATAAAAGCATGAACAAGTTCTCACTGCAAACAAAGCATCTAATTCTTGCATTGTTTTTAAGATGATAGTGTGCTGATTTACTTACTGTTTTGACATGACTACTGAAACTCAGATCTGACTCCAGAGTCACACCAAGATTCTTGACCTTTGTTTTAGTTGGTTCACCCCTAGAGCGAAGGTAAGCATTTACCCTGAGAACCTCATCTCTGTTCCCAAATGCAATGACTTCAGTTGTCTCTTTGTTTAACTGAAGAAAGTTTTGGCACATCCAACTGTTCATTTTATCATTGGCAAAGGGTGTCGATGGGGCTGTAGTCATTAGGCAGTAAGGCTAAGTAGATCTGAGTGTCATCATTATAGCTGTGGTAGGAGATTTGGTTCTTTCTCGTTATTTGGCTCAGTGGGAGCATATAAAGGTTGAACAGGAGAATTGAACCTTGCGGGACTCCATTTGTGATGAGTGTCCAACTCAACCTATGGTCACCTATACTAACATATTGTAACCTCTGTTGTTTAAGTTGCTGTTTATAAGGTTTGAAAAGAAAGTCTGCCTAGCAATTTCTAGAACATTAAAAGCATGAAGACTATTTATAAAGTTTAATGGACTACACGTTTCATCTTCCTCCACATGTGCTCAGCTTTTCTGTCTTTTCATCATGCTTTTTGTCTCCAAGTCTTCTTCCTGACTTCACCAGGAGCAATGCCATCCATGACATTCTCAACTTTGGAGTCAAACAAATCATGGAGAAAATCAACAAAGTTTCAGTTGAAGTGATATGAGCTTCATAAACTTGTGTTCTCATTTCTGCATCTCTGAGCAAGACAGATCTGTCCTCAATAACTGGAGCGATCAATATGTCAAAGAAAATAGAGAAATGATCAGATTGTGCGACATTCAGCGGATGAAATGTGTAAACTCTTAGGGTGCTTTCACATATGGTACGAATGCCTGGTACGAACCCAAGTTCAATAGTCCCCCATCGGCTGGTTTATGTTCACATTGTCTGTCTTCCTTCTAAAGCTCAGTACGCTTGCGTCTGTCCGGCACATTTTGCAGAGTATCAAAACTATAAGTTTATCGGAACTTAAAAAGCCGAACCACTTCCACACCACTGCATTAGTATTTCCTCTCTTATCAACTATTTTGTCTGCATTCTTACTTGTGGAAGCTTGTTCATTCACATCTGTATTCACGGCACTCATTTTGTAGCTAAAACTTTCTGTGACGGAGCTTAACCAACTACTGTGCTGAGTGCTGTCTGTAATGTACGTCATCACGCAAGTGACGTCACGCTCTTTCCGACGGCTGAGCACTGAACGTTATTCAGTGACAAATGATACAATGTATAAGATCTTTTATATATTTATTTATATATATATATATATATATATATATATATATATATATATATATATATATATATATATATATATATATATATATATATATATATATATATATATATATATATATATTAGGGCTGCACGATTAATCGTATTATGATCACAATAACTGTTTGTGGCTCACCATCAATAATTAAATATTGTCGCGATTTTACAGTATAAAGACCAAGCCATTATTTTAATGGGCGGAGTTTACGGATTGTTCCGCATCACAAGCATGAGGTGACTGCGTCTATTGCAAGTGTTTTTTTCAAGGAATGCAATGTTGATCAGGTAGTCTTTGCTCCTGTTCAGTCCAAACCTCCCAAGGTAACACAACAAACCTCATTAACCACCTTAAAAGCCATCACAAAATGAGTGTCATCAGTGGGTTAATGTACTCAGGAGAATTCTGCTTTGCATTTTTCTATGCATTACTAACATCACTAAACCAGACAACATTTGTTTTAAGTTAACCAAATATTCGCAGAGATTCAGCAGTTTTGTCTGACACGTTTGCCAGTTATGTAGACAGAAGACTCTGTATCATTGTTTTGATGTAAAAAAAAAGTCATTGTGGCCTTCTTCATGCAGGTATTAAGGTTCGTTTTCAGCAATTTGATGCAACTTTTATTATTTACAGGAAATAAAAGTGCAATTAAAAGTTTTAAATCAATTAAACTCAATTTATAAAAAGGCTAACCTATTTTATGCATTAAATAATGAAATGTATAACTACCTTCCTTTATTTCTGATTAGACCATGCACTTTAGTCTATTTTACAGTTTTATTTACAGTTATGTAAATATCCCGTTTTAAAAATAATATTCGTTTAGCAAATATTTTAGCACATTGAAAGTAATTAAATTAATTAAATTTGTCTTTTGATTAAAAACTTTATGCAAAAGGGTCAGAAATTGAACGCGCGCACATTCTACTTCAATATATTCTTTTGACTCAGATACAAAAGCTAAGATTATGAATGACGGCGTGTAAAGCCGTCTGTCCAACACAATCTTGCGACAATTCGTAACTTTTTGATTTAGTGGCTAATTCGTATGATCTAATTCGTACAATTTAGTACGATTTGCTCATCCCCCAATGACAGTTGGGTTTAGGGGTGGGGTTAGGTGCCACGCCTCCTTTTTAAAATCGTACAATTTCGTACGACTGAACTCGAATTAGCCACTAAACTGACAAAATGTAAAATACTTACGTTTTCTCGTGAGATCAGGCTGGTCTAAAAATCATAACAACGTTATTAAAATAAAATCTATTGCGATATATATTGATATTGAATTATTGTCCAGCCCTACGTAGACATTTTTAAACAGAGCAGCAAAGAATGAACTCTAAGATGGTTCTTCAGCTCTGAAATCCTCAAAATGTTTTGAAACATCATGTATGTTTCTCTCTTGTGTTGATCCATTTCATAGTCTAGTGTGAATCCTTTGATGTGTTTTCAGATTTCCTAACTGACTGAATGTCTTGTCGCAGTGTGAACACACGTACGGTTTCTCTCCAGTGTGGATCCTCTGATGTGTTTTCAGGTTTCCTAACTGACTGAATCTCTTGTCGCAGTGTGAACACGCGTACGGTTTTTCTCCAGTGTGAATCCTCTGGTGCAGTTTCAGATCTCCAGATGTACTAAATGTCTTCTCACACTCAAAGCACATATACTCTCTTAAACCAATGTGGATCTTCTGATGTGTTTTTAAACTTGACTGACGTGTAAATCTCTTTCCACACAAAGAACATGAATAAGGTTTCTCCTTTGTATGAACTGTAAGATGGATCTTTAGATTTGAAGCCCTCAAAAATGTTTTGTCGCATTGATCACATTTGTGTGGTTTTTCTCCAGTGTGGATCATCATGTGTTGATCAAGGGCTGCTGATTGTCTGAAACTCGTCCCGCACTGAACACATGTGAACGGTTTCTCTCCAGTGTGAATCATCATGTGTATATTAAGGGTTGATGAATGTCTGAAACTCATCCCACACTGAAAACATGTCAACGGTTTCTCTCCAGTGTGAATCAACATGTGTTGATTTAGGTGTGATGAGCGCCTGAAACTCGTCCCACACTGAGCACATGTGAACGGTTTCTCTCCAGTGTGGATCATCATGTGTTTATTAAGGGCTCCTGAATCTCTGAAACTCGTCTCGCACTGAGCACATGGGAACTTTTTCTCTCCAGTGTGGATCATCATGTGTTTATTAAGGTGGTGTAATTGTCTGAAACTCGTCCCGCACTGAGCACATGTGAATGGTTTCTCTCCAGTGTGAATCATCATGTGTTGATTAAGGGCTGATGATTGTCTGAAACTCGTCCCGCACTGAGCACATGTGAACGGTTTCTCTCCAGTGTGGATCATCATGTGTTTATTAAGGGTTGCTGAATCTCTGAAACTCGTCCCGCACTGAACACATGTGAACGGTTTCTCTCCAGTGTGGATCTTCATGTGTTGATTAAGGGCTGATGATTGTCTGAAACTCGTCCCACACTCAACACATGTGAACGGTTTCTCTCCAGTGTGGATCTTCATGTGTTGATTAAGGGCTGATGATTGTCTGAAACTCGTCCCGCACTGAACACATGTGAACGGTTTCTCTCCAGTGTGTATCATCATGTGTTGATTAAGGACTGATGATTGTCTGAAACTCGTCCCGCACTGAACACATGTGAACGGTTTCTCTTCTGTGTGGATCTTCATGTGTTCTTTAAGAGCTGATGTTTGTCGGAAACTCTTCCCGCACTGAACACATGTGAACGGTTTCTCTCCAGTGTGGATCATCATGTGATTCCTGAGACCCTGTTTACATCTCAGACTCTTTCCACACTCAGTGCAGGTCAAACATTTTTTGTCTTTTCTCTTCAGTGAGTGGGTTTTCTCTCTTGTTTTGACATTACGGCGTGTCTCCTCCATCAGACCTGAAATAAAAGTAAGAAACTGAATTTTTAGATGAATTATTATCATTAAATCATTTTCATTTTCATTCCATAAGCAAAATACACTAATCTTACAACCATTACTTTTAAAACATTTGTTGTATAATTACAATAAAATCAGATTATCGTGCCTCCTCGTTAATTTTAGAACATTAAGGGCCAAAAACCAAACTACAGATACTTAATAAATAACCTACTATAAATTAATAGCATTAACGTATGCTGTGTTTACAAGCTTTGGAGATGTAACATAAATTCCGCTTTTTAATAATAGGTCACCTATAGCTTTCGTCATAAGGCTGTGTTCAAAATGACATCAATGTTTTCAAAGTGTACTTTAAAGGGAGCGCAATTGTAAACATGAAGATCGCTAAAACTGAACTGTAAAAATAGTTTGAAAGCAAATTACACCTAAGAGAGATGACCTTAATGATTAAAAAAAAAAATCCAAGTTTAAATGTTGGAATGTTCTAAAGGAATAGGGCATGGGGGGATAACAGGGAATAAAACACAGCCAGGAACTGTGTTTCTAACTACAGCTCCAGAGGTGCAATTTCAAGCATACAAGTTTGCGATGCAGTTTGCGAATGTTCGTTGGAATGATGGATTTGGGAAACGCCAAATCAACGAACTATGTTTGTAACGACGCAACTTAAGACCTTAGTTGGCTAACGATGGTTTTCGGAAACGCACCCCAACGCGTTCATTCATGAAAAAAAAAGTCTCCCATTTGTTATTGTGTTTGATGATTTGTTTCACGTGATTCACGCTTCTGAATTTCTGTTAAGGGAGCATATGCATATCGATGCCTATCTGATTTCCATAGTGCATTGTGGGACTTTTCAGAGCACGAATAGTTCAATGCACTGGAAGATTTTTTTGCGATTGACACTGCGCTAAATATACCTGGCTCTCTGATGAGTACACTTTTTACTTAACAAGGGTGCTGATTGAGATATACTGCCTGCCAGTGCTTCCCACACATACGCTTTACTTGGGTGGGTCGCCTAGGTATATTTAGTGACCCTTTTTTTTTTTACTATATTTAACATCCTTTTATCTCTTTGTATCCGCCCAAAATAACCACACATCCATGATCGATTAAGTAGTGGAAAATTCTCTCGTTTACCTGTTTCGTTCTTTGTACGCGCGACCTGTCAACACAGACAGTCTGAAGTGCTCTGCAGACCCGCAGACACGTGCCTTTTTGGGACTTAAACAGTTCGTCCGGCCGGTTCTCCTAAAATTTCCGGGATTCAACTTTTACTTTACTTTCTAAAGCTCATATGTGTTTTTGCAGTACCTTTTTACTACTTTTGCTTGGCTTCGCAGCTGCGCACACACAGACACTCTCACGAGAGAAACATTAAATAATATTTTTTTTTTTATCTAAACGACTCTATACACTTTATAAAGGAACTTTACTATACAATTGAAGAGGACGAAATGACTGGCCTACACTGGCTGCAAAATATATGTACACCATTAATTCAATTCATCTTTATTGGTAAAGCGTTTTTACAATGTAGATTGTGTCAAAGCAGCTTCACATAGAAGATTATAGTGAATTGAAACAGTGTCAGTCCAGTTTTCAGTGTTCGTAATGGTTAATCCACGCATTTGCCTTATTTAAATAAAGTGAAATACACTACAGACAATTTAGCCTTCCCAATTCACCTGTACCGCATGTCTTTGGACTGTGGGGGAAACCGGAGCACCCAGAGGAAACCCACACGAACTCAGGGAGAACATGCAAACTCCACACAGAAACGCCAACTGACCAAGCCGAGGCTTGAACCAGTGACCTTCTTGCTGTGAGGCGACAGCACTACCTACTGTGCCACTGCGTCGCCGCTGTTAAGATATTACAGGCTATTTTATATACACATCTAAAATGTTTTAAGTTCAAGTGCTTCAAGTTTGTTTTAAACTTAAAAGAGAGAAGCAGGTTTTACCTGCCAGTGAGTGTACATAGTTTCTGAATAGCATAAAAGTAGAAATGATGGATTTCTTCTTTATTTCAGCAGTGTTTTTTTTACTTTAACCCATTGAAGAGAAACAGTGTATAACAGTGTCATAATAAAATAGTTATTGTTAAAAATTAAATTAGGTTTGTCTCAATATAGTTAACTATGTATGCGATGTGGGTGAGTTTCAATCCGGCTACCACCGCAAGTATATTTCAAACCTGTGGGAAGCACCGACAGCTTACAGAATGAATGACAGTGTTGTTGTTTTTTCAAGTAAATGATGGCAGAATTTCATTGAAACTTTCCCTTTAACATACTAGTTTATTAAATAAAAGCTAGTATGTTAAAGGGAAAGTATAAATTAAATTAAAATTCTGTTTTCATTTACTCATCATTCACTTATGACAAACCTGTTTGAGATTCTTTCCTCTGTTAAACACAAAGATGTTATTTTGAAAAATGTTGTAAACCTTCAACATTTTGTTTGTCACACTGTGGAAGTCAATGGTTACCGGTTTCTAACGTTTTTCAAAATAACTCCTTTTGTGTTCAGCAGAAGAAAAAAAACTCATAAAAGTTTGAAACGGCTTAAAAGTGAGTAAATAGTGATCACATTTTCATTTTTTAACTCTCCCTTTAACTTTGGATGTCTATTAAACATTTGCAAACACACTATAGTATTTTGTGCTTTATAGAGTCAGAAATGAACATACAGCACACTTAAGTAAACTTTCCAGGCTAACCAAAAACAAACTTGAAAAGGAACGTGCTGCTAACTAAAATACGACACACAACACAGAAAATGAAAATACACTTGACTATCGAGACAGCAGGAATATGAGCTAATAATGAAGGAAAGCAACATACCTGTTTAATTCTGAAACAAACCCAATGTATGAAGAATAAAGGCAAGAAGTCAAGAGATGCAGTCGGATGTTTCCAGTCTGACCTGGTGTGTGCCAGTTGTTCAGCTTAAAACATGCAGACACACACACACACACACACACACACAGAATAATTTGTTGCTTTGAGGTTAAATGGCTCATGTTGGACAGATAAAGGGTACAGACTCTCAGAGAGGGAGAGAGAAAGAATTTCAGATCTTCAGCTTAAAGAGACAATCAAGCTCAGACTGGGGGTTATGAATATCAGAAGAATATACTTTATTGGAATATTTTCCAAAAAAAGCAGAGACAGCCTGGATCAGACCCATCTCAGTCTCTCCCCAGGAAAAATCCCATGTCCCTCAAGTTTGCTATCCCCTTTATCCTTGCTTCCTCCCACCTTTGTGTTTTCACAGCTGTTTACTGGTTCAAAAGGCCTCTCCCAGCCCCTACTCCTTTACGACCCCTGTTTAAAGCCTCCTCTTCTTGTTGGCCCTTATAATGTCCATATCTAATATAATCATCACTGTTTTCCACATACAGTTCACAATTGGTAATCATGACTAGTATCTATGTTTTAAACATCTAAACTGGACTCTTCTCTCCCATTCAGTATGTGTCTTTTCAAACATACATGACAGTTTCAACATATGTTTTATACATTTCATTCTTTTCTGACACATATGGCTCTCACTGCATCCCCAAGTCCTCTCTCATGCTCTTTTATGACCCCTTTGCCTTAACCTATCACCTGTTTTCAAAGACTTGTAATGGCAGATTCAAAGGGCCCTCCACTCACCCAATTAAATGTGTCTTCATTTACCCAAAAATTCAACATTTACTCACACTCAAGTGGTTATAATCTTTTCTGAGTTTCTTTATTCTGTTGAACACAAAAGAAGATATTTGGAAGAATGCTGAAAACTACCTAGTAGGAAAAGTCAAAATGGTTACAGATTTCCAACATTCTTTAAAATATCTTCTTCATGTTTAACAGGAAAAAAAGAAAGTCATACGGGTTTTGAACAAGGATGTGAACCACTCTTTCACGCTGTACTATGTAGTCTTGTACTTTGTTTTCCCTTAATAATAAGAATCTTCATTTCAAAACTGCATGTGTTACGCACACATCATGCAGGTTACGTACATTCACCTCACGCATACACCTATGGCCAGAGACACTGTAATGTAGCAGAGAAAGCTAAAATGGCGTTTTCCACAGAGTTTGTTCTGTTTCTGTATTTGCGATTCCAAAAGACACGACACAAACACAGAAGTGCTTACAGTTTAATTTTATTATGTTCCAGAGAATTATAAAAATATATAGCTAGCATTTGATAAAGGACAGCTTCCAGAATCTCTCTCAGTTCAGTGCTGGATTCAGCTAAAAACTCCTCCAACCGATGAAGCTGTGGATTGTGAGCCATGACCTGTAAGTGTTTTTATTTGTTAAAATTGATCAACTACATACACAGTTTCTAGCGATAACGGTATGTTGGAGCAAGGACATAAACAAGGATGTAAACAATGGGAAATGCTGTTTGGCACCGCTAACAATTTAGCTACAAATGAATATTTATCAGTCAGATCCACACATCATACTCAAATGACGTTTCATATTACTTACACATGCTTATAACCTAAATATGTGAAAGACAGTTGTCAGATTTTATTTTAGAGAGCATGAGGTGTGAGCGTGAGGTTCAGCTGTGTCCTCTTCATTTTCTGATTCAGACAGCTAATGCTGAGTTCACACTGCATGATTTTAGCCCTGATTTTGACTCGCCTACTGGTTTTGAGAAGTCGCCAACAAATGCCTGAAATCACAGGCAGATAGGTGCTCGTTCACGTGAGTGATAATCACACAGTGTGAACTATCAAAAACGTGATAGGAGAGAATCGCCGAGTCGCAGACACCTGTGAGATATTTGACCTGCTAAATATCTGGAGCTGTCGGCGATTCAAATCATGCCATGTGAAATGAGTTTTGACTGAAAATAACATTAGCGATCACCAACAGCCAATGAGAGAGCAGCATTCGCTAGTGTGTGTACCTGCAGGCCAGCGGGAAGCTGGGGAGAAGTTAAAAAGGGCTTATTTTCAGTTTATTTGAACCCAAGAAATGGAGGAAAAACTAGTGTAAATCTATCAGGAACACTGTGTCTGATATTTCATCTGAGCAATATCACAATCAGGTCGATAAGTAAAATAAAGTTGAGGAGAGAATGTTAATTCTCTTCAAAAGCCAGGTGAGCAACACAAGTTTCTAAAGCTAAAGCCTTCTTTTTCCATTATGTAGTTAATACTTAAAGATATATTGCGTGACCTCGTGTTGTTTCCATGTCACTTCTCTCGTTTATTTGGTTTTGAGACGTAGTTTGGACAAAGTTGTCTGTGATTCTTCCTATTGTAAAGTCATGCAGTGTGAACTCTCCTGTCGCCTATCAATCCTACAGTGTAAACACAGCACCGACAGTGTGAAAACATCCGTGACACGACTACAGGGGCGGACTGGCCAGTTTCCCGCTGGGCCGATGTACTTTTTGGGCCGGGCTGATTATCGTCTTAGATCTGATCGGCCCATAAAAGGCTTAGCAGCCTCTCTGTTTTGTTTCTGCCTTATTAATTGACGATGCTGTGATCTGTGACTCTCTGAAAGTAAGATGCTTTTATTCTGCTGACCATTGGTTTTTTTT